>NC_051318.1:34360612-34664851 GCF_015220235.1 Choloepus didactylus
TAGAAGATTCAATCAATCCAAACAATAACAGTTAACATCACTACTGAAAGAGCTTTTCAGGCAATGAATTGAAGGTAATAAAAGAGAATAAAGAAAGGCAAAGTGATTAGGTGTTTTAAACAATGATAAGTTTTATATCATTCCAAAAGCAATATTGGAGGAAGTATGATTGTTTTTGTCTTGAGTCATCTTTGGCTAAAATATATCTGGTTGTCTGCACACACAAAGGATGGACTGCTTGTCCATGTTCTGTTATGAAATGAGTCATTGCATTAATTCCACTGGGAATTTCAATGTTCAGATTCTTTTTCATTTTCTTTCTTCTAGAAAATATCAACTGCTTTATGGGAAGTTGAGTTAATAAACATTTTAAACCCTTACTATTCCAAGTCTAAGATTTTTGTTTATCCTCCACACAATTTTCAATTTGTTTGTTTGTTTGTTTGTTTGTTTGGTGGGAAGATGTGATTTTAAATGGAATTTTAAGTAATTTTGGCATTTTGAAATAGCATTAAACACTTTAAAGGATTTATAATAGTGTTTTCGTGTCCTAGTTGCCAAAACAAATAGCATGCAATGGGTTGGCTTAAACAATGGAATTTATTGGTTCACAGTTTTGAGGCCAGGAGAAGTCCAAAATCGAGGCATCAACAAGGTGATGCTTCCTTCCAGGAGACCAGTGTTCTGTCCCTGGCTGCTAGTGATTTCTGATCCTTGGCTTTTTTGTCACATGGCAATGCACATGGTGGCCTCTCCTGGCTTCTCTTTTCTCTTCCTGGTCCCGTTGACTTCCAGCTTCTGGCTGCTTCCTCTTGCATTCTCTCTCTGTGTCTGAATTTCATTCTGCTTGTAAAAGCCCCCAGTAATAGGATTAAGACTCATCTTCATTCAGTTGGGCCACACCTTAACTGAAGTACCCTCCTCAAAAGGTCCTTTTTACCATGGGTTCAAACTCACAGGAATAGATTAATTTTAAGAACATGTTTTTTTGGAATACGTAGCTTAAAACTACCACAGTCTGCCCTCTGGACTCCAAAACACATGTTTCTCCCACATACAAAATCAAGTCTTTCCATAACAACATCCCAAAAGCCTTAAGTCATTTCAGTAACAAAGCTAAGCATAAAGTCTCATCAAAATCGGTTATGGTGCGGTCTATTCTGGGGCACAATTCCCCTCTGTCTGTTGACCTGTGAAACCTAGAAAACAAGTTATCAGCTTCCAATATACAATGGAGGGACAGGAACAGGATAAACTTTCCCATTCCAGAAGAGACAAATTGGAAGGAAAACAGTGGTCATGGATCACAAATAATTCCGAAACCCAGCAGATCAAATGCCATTAGATTTCTAGATCTAAGAGAAATCTATGAATGGTGGTTTTACCCTCCAGCCCTGATGGAGCTGCAGCCCCACTCCTTCCAGATGCTTGTACAGTGGCCATGTTTTCACAGAATACTGGGGGTAGGCCTTACCCTTGGCAAAAATCGGGATGGTGACCAGGCTCTCTTCAAACACTGGGTACAGGCCCCACCCTCTCTAAGCACTGGGGTGGCAGCACTCTCCCTGAACAAGGGGACACAAAGGCTGCCCCTTCAAAGGATGGGGCAGATGGCTTGCCCCCTTCAAATGAAGGGGTGATCCTGCCCTTTCCACACACTTGGGTGGGCCTGCTATCTTGGAGATCCCTTTGGTTCAGACCTTGATTTCTGTGGTTCTGCCTTTGAAGCAATTCTTCCTTCAATTCATCCCTTCCTTGCCCCTTTCAGTCCAGGCTGGCAGTGGCTCTGTTCACACAAATTTCACAGAAAACTTGCCAGCTCTGTGTGCAGTTAGCAGAGGTCCAAACATTCAGACAATAGAACTTTACACAGATCCTTCATAACTGCATTTCCAGTATTGACTTTACTAAAATGACTGACTCGATTCATGTTCAGTTAAAACCTCACATGGAGACCTGTTCTCTGGGGAATTGCTTTCCAGAAGCTCATGGAGATCTCTGATGGAGCCATCTGGCCCTGGTCTCAAAGAGTACTATCTGGATGGGCTCAGAATTCTACAGTCACTTTCTGGTTTCTTTGTGCTTAAGTGTTTATTTCTCAGCTTATCTCTTTCCTCTTGCATTTTACTATATGCTCCAAGGAAAAACCAGACTGCATTTTCCATCCTTAGCTTGGTAATCTCCTCAGCTAAATATCCAAGTTCCTTGCTTTCAAGTTCTGCCTTCCATCTGACAATAGAACTCAATTTTGCCAGGTTCTCTGCCACATTAAAGCAAAGATCAGCTTTACTCCAGTTTCCAAAAACACATTCATCATTTCCTTCTAAGACCTCACTGAAAGTACCTTTAGCGTTCATACTTCTACTAACAATCTATTCAAAGCAATCTAGGCATTTTCCATCAAGTTCCTCAACACATTGCCAAACCCCAAAGCCATCTGAACATTTCTTAGTATTTGCAATAGCCTCTCACTCTCCTGGTGCCAAAAATTGTTTCAGTTTCCTGGTGGAAGCACTCCTCCTCTTGGAACTGAGACCTGTGGACAGCAGAGCCTAAGGTTGCTCTCTAAGGCTTTTTCTCTTTGTGGCTTTCCCCTAAGGCCTTCATTAACAGGGTTAAGACCTACCCTGATTCAGCTGGACCACACCTTAACTGAAACAACCTCATCAAAAAGTTCTACTTACAAGGGTTCACACACATAGGGATGGGTCAAGTTTAAGAACAAGTTTTTTCTGGGGAATATAACTCCAAGCCACCATATACAGTAAAATATAGTTTATGAGCTGCAGATTCAGCAGACTGTCAACTAGTTATTATATTCTGCCTAAAATTAATTGTTTATTCATTCCATTACTGTACTTATAGGAGGTAAGGGAATTCCCCACGATATCAAAAACAAAAACAAAACCTATGAGTTAGAACAACAGCAGTAAGTCAAAAGCTCACATTAAAGTTGTCATGAGGGTAAAAGCCTTTATCATCACTTTAAGTTATGAAGTTGGAATAACCGAACCTGAGTATCCTTGAATATGCTGGGACCCTGGAAAGAGAATTAAAGTAGTTCCAGATCAGTAAATGCTGTCAGAAATGAATGCAAATTTTCACTGAAGGAAAGTGTCTTCAATACTGACTCCAAGATTTTCCAAAGTTTAGGATCAAATATATATGAGCTTATACTCAAAGACCAACAAGTACAAATAAACAAACCACCATGAGTGAAAATCAGTTGAAACATCCTTTGAACTCTCTGTGCTTCAGACTGGATATTGTCTACCTAACTTGTCATCTTATTTCTTGAATATATTTGTTGTATTTATCCTAATATTTATAGCTAATGATCCCAACACCCAGAGTCTGGCACAATCCTCCAGACTGTTATGTCGTCCCAAGAACTTCTGGCCCCAACTGCCAGGAGTTAGGTCCAAATAAGTTAGAAGAAAGAGTCCACACAAGACCACTCTCATTTCTGACACCACTTGCAAATTCAGGGGCTTCTCCAAACCATCTTCAGGTTTGATAATTCACTAAAAAAAAGCTCACAGAACTCACTGAAATTTATTATACTCATGATGGTGTTACTATTTTTCAGCCTGTGTGTAACAATATGCACTGATTATTGCAACCAGGGAAGCTCACTTGAGTCTTGGTGTCCAGAGTTTTATTGAGGCTACTTTCAGCAGGCATAATTAATGTATTCAGTGCTCACGAAGTTGAACCCAATCTTCAGAACCCCCTGCTCCCTCGAAGTTGGGCTGATATTATGTGGCCCAAAGCCCCAACCCTCTAATCCCATGGTTGGTCTTTCTGTCTTAGCCAGTCTCCCCCTTACTACCTGTGTGGCCCAGCCTCACCTGAGTCATCTTGTTAGCTTAGACTATCAGGTGTGGTCTGGGGGTCCACCATGAATAACAAAGACACTCCAATCACTTGGAAAATGTCCAAGAGCTAAAGACAAAGACCAGACCTCTTTTGGAGGGAAATTCAAATTCCTTACCACACACCCAATGACTGGATCTTTTATGCATCAGTTCCCATGGTTGGATTTTTGTTTTCTTGTCCTGTTCCTTTTCTTTGACTGAATGTCAGATTTGTATAAGAAAAGATTATAGACCCTCTGGGTGATAGTTTCTCCAGAAATTATCCATCTCTTCTTAGTAGATAGAAGTATTTCTCAACCTGGAGCAATTTTGTCTCCCAGGGACAGTAGACAATGTCTAGAGACATTTTTGGTTATCGCAAGGAGAGAGCACTATGACTTCTAGTAGGTAGAGACCAGGGATGCTGCTAAACATCCTACAATGCACAGGACAGCCTCTACAACAAAGAATTGTCTGGACCAAAATGTTAACAGTGCTGCCACTAAGTCCGGAGCCCAATCAGTGATTGAACTCACCTGAGGCTGTGTTGTACTTTTCTCTTATTGGCCCCTTTCTGCCTGCAGTGATTACCAGGATCCTTCTTCAGTGAGGGGATCTTTTTGGAAGATCCTGAAATCTAATTTTTGTCACCTTGTAATACTGCCAAAAAACTAGGCTCTCCCTTTCAGCAGCTTTATGTTAGTTCTTCACTGACTACCCTGAGCAGTGTAAGAATTTTAAAAATGCCTGGTGGGAAAAACCACTGTGTGCTGAGCTCACTTTTCTCTATTTCCCTTATCTCTGTGATCTTAGGCTCTCTAATCCTTCCTGGAATGAAATCTTAAATTGCTTCAACAGCTTGAGATTGCCATTCTACCTGCTTCCCTATGTCTTAGCTACAGCCTCTGCCTGTATATACTGCATCGAACACTGGCAAAAATTCCAAGGGGAAAAAGAGACTAGCAATAGGCAGGCTCACCTTTCTATCCTTCCATTCTCATGGGTCTTAGACCCTTAAGTCCTCATTGCCTTGCCAGTTCTCAAATGCTTTCAAACATATTTTTTTTTTATTTGCTCCAATGGAATATAATTTTATCTAAAATAATAACAAATATTTTAGCTGGAAGCAGAATCACCTCCACTGTGTCTGATTTATATCACCATCAATACGAAGTGACCCATTTTTGTTGCTGGTTGATCCTCTAAAATGTTAACATATAACTTGTTAATGCTCCTTTTCCCATAGTGAGGTCATCAACCTGAGCCTTAAAGACGTTTTTGAATATCCATGAGGATGTTTTTCCTTTAAAACCTGGTAACTACTGAAGTAAACCATAAAGATACATTTAATTATGCTGGAACTTTATACTCTGACTCTCAGTTGCCTAATGTTTTTTCTCCTCCCTCTGATTCCAAACATAATGGCATATGCACTCATGCACATGCAGCAACATCTCGGCACATACATAAGCTCCATGAATATTATTGCGCCGAGTTCTACTCTCCATCTTTAGGACTGATCATTTTACTTCCTCAAAGAAGCATTGCCTGTTTCCCCTTTAACCCCCATACTCAATGGCGACTATGGCATTTAAGATAGAACCCTGGCAGCACTCTATTCTATCAAATACTTATGAATCTAAAATGTGCTTCACAGTGTGTCCCTTTTTTTAATAATTTTTTAGTCAAGGGTAGTCATTTGCATCTTGCATTCAGTGTTTCTGCAAGTCATTAGCACTTTTATGCCATTATCTGGTACTCCGATTAACTATTTAATTTTTAAGGTATACTCCCTTTATCCTTATTTAAAAATCACTTCCCTGATTATAAAGTGAAGTCTTTTATATCATACATATGTGTGTGTTTATATGCACTCCAATTATGGTGATTGCCTTTTACTTTTTAAATTATGATTTAACTGATAAAAAATATTATCAAAGCAATACAGAAATAATCACAAAGCAATACAGGTTCAATGTAAATAGAAAATATAGAAGTATAAGACAGAAAATTCATCATTAAATTTTCCACAGACAATTGCTATTAACATTCAAATGAATTTCCTTTTGGTTTTTTATCTCTACACCTATTATATATATGGATAAACACTGGAATATAATTTTATCTAAAATAATAACAAATATTTTAATTATGATCACTTTGAAAATAATCATTTTAATTCAGCTTATTCTTCTAGTAATCTATTTCATGACCTAAACTGTGCTTGGTCTTAATCCAAATTTGTATTATTTCTTATAAGGAGCATATATATCTGAAGCCAGCCCAAACTTCTGCTGTATGCAGTTGAATTCCTCCTGTTGACAGAATTTCAAGTACCTAAAGTTGGACTAATTGGCCACTGTCTTCTGGGGAGGGAAATTGCTGATTTAGTCACTTAGTAAACCATCTCTTGGAGAACAAATTTGTATTTCAGTACTAGTTTTTAAAAATTGTACATGAACTTTCACAAATGTACTTCTTTGTCCTGTGTGCTATTCAAGAGATAAGCATGGTTGAAGTATCAGGGACACTCTACTTTGTTCTCCTTCATTCAGGATTGTTCTAATTCTAGATTGTTTAATAGAGAACCATTTGTTCTTTGCTTTATTATTTGCAGGGACAATCATTAATATTCATCTATGCAGACAGCATTCTAGGTATTGTACAGAATGCAGAGGAAGAGTGTCTAAAATCTAAATCAAGCAGTTGAATCTAATGATGACAGATGACCTCAAGGGAGAGAAACTTACCCTCTAGCATGAATCCCAATTTCAACAGAAAGAAAACCCACCTCAAAATATTTTGCAACTAGAAAGATAACCACTATTATGGTTTGGGTTCCTTTAGCTCAATTGTAAGGGTAGTCATAAATAACAAAACAAAGAAGTCAAACTGAAAGAAAGGGACCAATAGTAATTTGCAGAATGGGGTTAAGAATGCTTTTTTATTTTATCAGCGCTGCATTGAAAGCTGGATTGAAAGGTGTTGTTTAAAGGCATGTATCCCACAGGTCAGCACTACAAATATAGATAGGTGCTTGCATGATATACTTCTAAGGTATGAAACAGGTACAGACAGTTGACAAAAGAGAGGTATATGGGAAAAATCTACCTAATGCATACTAGGGACTACAATTAATAGGAATACTTTACTAGTACCACACAAATACTACAGACAAATAATTAAGGGCCAAAAAGAGCTATGAGTTGTTTTGGGTCATGAGAGTTGTTTAAAATGGAGAGTGATGAGGATTGTATGACTAAGGGATGATAATGTGAGATACTGATTGATTATCGTGGACAGAACATATGCTATGTGAAATTAGGAACCCCCTACTTTATAAGTCAAGCCCTTGATCTTGAGGCTTGCTCCTGTGAAACATATGGTTGTAAAGGGGAGGCAAAGCCCACCTGTAATTATGCCTAGAAGTCACCTCCAGAGAACTTCTTTTATTGCTCAAATGTGGACTTTCTCTCTCTAAACCCAACTCTGCAAATAAATTCATCACCCTTCCCCTGATGTGGGACAGGTCCCGCCAAGATGAGTAAGTCTCCCTGGTGACATGAGACACAGATTCTGGAAATGAGACTGACCCTGGCATCGAGGGGGTAATAATGCCCTTTGATCAAAAGTGGGGAAAGAAAGGCAACAAAATAAGGTTTCAGTGGCTAAGAGAATTCAAATAGAGTCAGGCTGTCATGGGGGTTACTCCTATGCAAGCTTCACCTAGATATGCCAAATGGCCACAGTGTGATAAGCCAAAGTCAACAGCAGTCCCAAATACCCTAAGGAATACCTGGATCCCTATCTGAGACTTTATTAAAGTTTCACTCACTAAGTTTTTTCTTCAGAAACTTAAGTCCTCCAGAGAGCTCCTATGCCAGCAAAGTCCCAAAACCCAGAGGTAACAGCCTCTTCAAGAATATCAACCAGCTGTGTCCCCTTTTCCCATATTGTCAACACCCTTTTTCAACAAGAACAAGTTAGGGTGGTCACTGCCTAGACATCCCTGAAGATCAAGAAAGTGATGAAACCAGAGGAAGGGGTAGCAACAGACAAGATAGAATTTAAGAAAGGATTATGAATATTGAATCTCTATATAATTCTCTTTTTCTTAGTTGCTAGGCTATTAGAATAGCTAGAAGGAAAGAATTGAAATGGTAGAATTGTAACCTATAACATTCTTTGAAATTTGCTATATAGTTAACTGTTAAATTATAATTTGAATGTTATCATCTTTTTGTACGTATGTTCTATTTCACAATAAGGAAATAACTGAAACTATGGTACTGTAACCCATAACATTCTTGGAAATTTCCACTTGTTAAATCGTACTTTGAAAGTTAGAAAATAAAAGAATGTTTTTTAATTTTAATTTTATTTATTTTACTTTTGTTTGAAGAGCAATGAGGAAGCAGATGGAATTATAAACTTTGTGCATGTGCTATGATTAAAGGGGGTGCGCACATCATCTGATCAGCAGATAGGGGATGTATAATAAAGGCTTAAAATAATGAGGATAAATGAAATATTAACAATAAATAATTTTATTAAGAAACAAAGTAATGAATTTCATGCAACTTGAATTAATAACCAAAGACCTACTGGGTTAAACATAATAATAAAGCTCACTGATTTAAAATAATAAAATGTAGCAATTATATGTACTTTTAAACACACTACCCATTATATCAGCTTTAGTATGTTGAAGGCTAAGTCAAGCCACTTTCCTTTTACATTTGGGCTGGTCTTCTATTAGAAGCAAGGCTGGAACATAGTCCAAGTAACAAATATTTAAGCTAAACAAGAGTTATACAACTCCTAATTTTTTTTGCAGACAGCATTCTAGGTATTGTACAGAATGCAGAGGAAGAGTGTCTAAAATCTAAATCAAGCAGTTCAGTTAATGAAGACAGATGACCCCAGGGAGAGAAACTTACCCTTTAACATGAATCCCAATATCAACAGAAAGAAAACCCACCTCAAAATATTTTTTGATACATATGATACATTTTATTGAACCAAAAGAAAAAGTAAATAAGAATGACATGAAAACAGATTTCAAGATTTCAAGTCTAGAAGACTTGGAACTGCAAGATGGATATTTAACTACTCTGAAAGAAAATTTTCAATGAAGGGTAAGGATTAGTTATCCATAGAGGAAAGGAACATATTGTCACTTATTACAAAAAATTACAACACGAGTGGATTTTGAAAAGAGGTGTTAAGTTGGTGACCCTTACGTATCTCTATGAAAATGCATCATATTCTCTTGATATTAAGCCTCCCTGCATATCTTCAGGGAACTGCAATTCTCACTTGGGGCAAGTGGTGGGAAAAGGCATGGCCACCATAACAAGAACCACCCCCCATCACTAGACACTCTGCACCATAACTCGGCACCTCAGTGAGTTTAACAATTGAGGAACAAATTAAGGAATGTTAGAGTTAATAGTGGATGTTTAAAATGCAGTTAAAGTTAAAGATACAATATCTAGCAATTTCCTTTAGGGAAAGGAGGGGTTTGCAGACATAGAAACATTAATTAAGAAGCAGAGGAGAGAGTAACGGAAAATGAAAATGTCAATGTCTCTTTCTTTTTATAGGAGGTTGCAATCAATTCCTGTCCAGGGGTTTCCCCGCGTTATCAATGCTCTAAATTACATTTGCAGGAATAGGAAACAAACTACAGCAGGGATTTGCATTTTCTGAGGATAAATTATTAGTGCAATAATTTGACTAAATTTGTCTTGTCTACCACTTTGCTTTTCACTACATTTAAATATGCATGTCTAGCAAGTGCTTTTTGCTATATGTCCACTCCTCCCACATAATAAAATAAAAAGATAGGATAAATCAAACAGCTATTCCATGCCCCAAGAGCAGTGGACTAAAATTTCAATGGCAGGTTGATTCAAGTGATGATCTCCCCATTTTGGCCAAGATCCCCACTCCACAAGCACCATTTGCTTTTAGCCAAATTCATCACTCCTTGCATCACTTTCAGCTCAGTCATCTTCAGAAATCCAAACCTCACAGATCGTATACTATTTAAAGGAAATGCATCACAATTCTGCTCCATTCCTCATCCCTTGTGTCCCTACTTTCTGCTGCGCTTAGCTATAACATCTATGGAACTTAATCTGTCATGAGCATGTTCATCTGTAGCTATAAAGTTTTCTCTGAGTGTGGCTTTTATCTTCTTGCTCTAACTGAAATCTGCCTGTTCCCCTAAGGACGACTCTGATAATTTCTTCTTGGTTTATTTTGTGAGCTCTCCTACCAGATTTATAAATATTGCTTAGCCCACATTCTGCCTTTAGTGGTGTACCCTGTCTCTCTGGGTGATCTCACCTAGGTCCAGGGCTTCTTATCCCATCTGCATTCTGAAGACCACCATATTCATATACCTAACTCAGCCTTCCCTTCTTACGTCTTGACTTGTGTATCCAACTTGCCAAGTGAATATCAAATGAGCAGATAAAATTTAACATGACCAAGAGAGAACTATATTTACTAACTTTGCCATCTAATCTGTTCTTTGGAGCCTTCCCTTCCTCTGGAAATGACATGACTATACACCCAGTTGTTCTGGCCAAAATCATCCTTGATTCCTTTTGCTCATATCTCAAATCCAAATTTGTGGTAAATTAGATCTCAAATGTGAATAATTCTACAATTCCTACTGCCCCCAGTCTAAGCTACTATCATCCTCTACCTGAATTATTGCTCCACTTCTTAAGTTGTTCCCTTTTTGCCAGTTTTGGATCCTTAGAGGTTATCTACCCCATGGTAGCCAGAGTGATCTTTCTAAAGCAAACAACACATCATGTCATTTCCCTCTTCTTCAATCCTTCCAGTGGCCTTCATTAGTGTAGAATAACATCCCAACTTATTTCCTTGGACTTCAAAATCCTCCATGGTCTTTTCCCAAACCAGCTCTGATGTCAACTTTCTCCATTCCTCACCCTCAAGCATTATGATCTGACCACAATGGGCTTTTTTGTTCCTTAGCCTGAAACCTCAGAGTCTTTTTGTTTCATATTACTTCTGCTTTTAATGCTTTCCCCCTCCTTCTCACATACTCCTTAAATCAAATATCACTGAGAGAACTTCTCTACCACATAGTCATTTCCTTCCATATGCCATCTTCATAGCAGTTGCCAATATTATGTATTGTCTTGATACCTATTTACTTGTTTGTGGCACTCTCCCCTTCCCCAGTTAAAATGTTTGCTTCTTAAAGTCAAAGATTCTCTTGAACACTGCATGTGCCTCTCTGTCTGTGACAGTGCCTGGCACGTCGTACATGCTTAATATAAATCATCTAATTGACTTTCATTGATTCATTTTGGTAATGTTTTAGGTGCTATATTTACTATTTCTATTTATTTTTCAACTCTTTTTTTTTTTGGATTCCAGAATTCTGATTTACTTCTTCCTTACTCTAAAAAAAATGAGAAAGTCAATGACATCCACCTAGAAAAATTCAGAAGTCTCTCATATGGTTAAACTTTCCAGTCTTTACAATAGTAATAGTGTTTTTTTTTTGTCATGATATTGGCTTTAGTTATTTAATAACTCAATTTCCCTTATTCTTTTATGGTCAGTATATTGACGTAATTTTGCTATATTCATTTCCTTCTCATGCATGCTGTGTGTTTCTGAGGGAATACTTCCGGAAACTTCTTCCATTTTTCCCCATATAAAACTCAATATGTTTGAATAATTGTAATAAAGTCCTGACATGGTGACATGCACTGAGACCTTGCTCGTCTCCAGCATGCCCCCCAAAATTTGGATTTTCCACCTATGTGCTCTGAGACTGGAATTCCTGAAGATACCCTGTGACCGCAGGTCTACTTTCTGCCCTGAGTGTGCCCTTTCCACCCATTTCCTTCCTTGTGATCCTCTATAAAAGAGGAGAGCTAGTGACAGCCAGATCACTGCATGCACTAGCATGGCTCTGCTTGTAGGTTCCCAAATAGATAAAAGACTTTCCTAAAAGGAAAGGAGAAAATGGGTAGATTCTTCTTTCCTTTCTGAAATAAATACGGCTTTTAAAATGCTTTAGAGAAGTTTTTAAAGGACAGTTTCAGTAGCTTTATTAATTATTCAACAAATTCATTCATTCATACACTAATTCAACAAGTGTTTCCTGACCACTCATTATGTTCCAGAACTGTGCTCATTTATTGAGCATTCCTAAGTGCCAAGCATTGTGCCAAACGATCCCTGTCCATTGTTTGATTTCCTCTGCACCACAACCCTATGAAGAAGGTTCAGTTTTTATCCTTGTTCTGTGGATGAAGCACATGCACAAGAGGATTCAAGTAACTTACTTGAAGTCACGCAGTAAGCAAATGGTGGAGCCAGGATTGATCTAAATTCCTAGATTATACTTATTCCTAATTTTGGAAAATTTCAAAGATAAGTAATTAAGATTATCAGTTAGCCTAACTTTATTCTTAGCCTTTCAAAATGAAGTAAGGATTGTGATATAAAACTTGCACTCAATGCAAGTTGGGCGGGTTACTGGGGAAATGTCTAGTACAAACATCCAAGTGTCTGCTATCGAGTACAGGAAAAAGCTCCAGATCATCTGTTTGCTGACACATTTGTGCACATGAGTTTGTTCATTTTTAAAACAAACAAGTCTAATGTTTCTTAAAGAAAAGAAAATAAAGCACATCTCCTCCTGCTATTAATGTATATCTGACAAAACGGAAAAGCATTAATGGAGCATCAGATACATTCACCTTAGTCAAAAAGTTTTGGGGCATATAAGGGTATGATGAGCCACTGGGGACCCGACAGCAGCACGACTGGAACACAAAAACGCCTTTTCAGAGAAACAGACCACTTTCTTTCAGCCTGCCACTTGCTTTCCTTCTTGCTCTTGCTCTCACTCTCCAGATATCTACACTTTACTGTGTAGTGTACACAAATAAGCCTGCACCTTCCAACATATGTTGATAAGCACATGAGAAAAGTAACTGTGGAAAGCAGCCTCTCCGTCCCAGCCCTGGCAGTGAGCTTCGAAGTTTGCCTAAGTGAGTGTGGGAGGAGAAAGGAGTTCAGACAGGTACGAAAGACTTGATAAACTCTAAGTTAGAGAATGAGGAAATCACCCTCTAATTCTGCAATATTACCCTGGCAGCCAGTGTGCAGAATACATGTATCGGAGTGCTTAAAAGAGTAGTGGACCAAGTGAGAGGTTTAGGTTAACACAAGTGAGAGATGATGATCTGTGTTAATGTTATGCAAGAGGCATCTGGGGAATCAGACATTTCCTTATTTGATTGGAAAGAAAAATATCTAAAAAGTATAAAATTTCCTTAAGAAATATTATCACCCATAGGTCTACTATGTTAAAATATTTTTTAAAAATCTATTGCTAATTCAAAAGAAACCCGTCCACTCATCCATTAATTGTTCAGTAATTTGCTTGGGGTCCTTAACTTATATTGATTTTATAATCTAATGGTGAAAGCAGAAATAAACAGGCAAAAAGTAAATATTTAATACAATTTCTTGTGTACACAAGCCATGAAAACAAGTTGCTGATTGCAAGACCTTATTGTTTATTTCCTCCCCATAAATCATACGAAGGCTTCTTTGTGTTTTGAGTGATTTATCAGTTCACAACAATTGTCTCATTTCAGAGTTCACCAAAAAAAATTCCTCAGAGAAACAGACGTTTTCAAATTTGAATTGCAACAAAAATTAAAAATGTGTGAACAAAAAAAGTGAGCAGATGTTCAAAAGCCAACGAGATTCTAAAACTAAAGCCATCCATTTCTTGATTCATATGCATTATTCTTTTTCATTAAGAAAAAATTGTGTTAATCATAATTTTAATTATGATTCCTCTTTTCAACCTTTAAATTCTTATGTAGGTATCTCATTTGTAGTGCAATAAATTTAAAGTAATTTGTTTATAATATACATAAGAAAAGTAAATAAATCATGAGAGTATAGTTCAATGGATTTTCATAAAGTGAACAGACCCATGTAACACCAAATGAAGAAATATAACATATATAACATTGCCAGCACCTCCAGAAGCTCCCCTGTACCACCGCCTAACAACCCCTAAAAGTAACCACTAATCTGACTTCTACTAGTAAAGACCAGTTTTACCTTTTCTGAAATTTATGTAAATGTATTATTTTCTGTTTAGTATTGTTGCTGAGATTATAGTTAAACAACTGATTAAAAAATAGTCTTGTGTTTTAGAAACTTTCTCAATTTATCTAATAATTTTAATGCTTTGCCTGCGATGATGGATCATTTTTATATATACAACCATATCATGGGTGAATACTGATATCTTTTTTTCTTTCTTCTTTAATCCTTTTGTGTTTTTATAATTTTCTTGCCTTTTTTGCAGTGTATAGGTTTGCAAATACAATGATGAATATAAGTGGTACTATCAAGCATTCTTTTCTTATACCTGATCTCAGGGGAAAAGCTTTAACTACTTCACCATTAAATATAATGCTTGCTATAGGGTCTTTTCTCTCTCTTTCTTCTTAGAAAATATTTTTCATCTTTTTTGACTAATCCTTTCTTATATTATGCCAATTTGCTGTTAATCCTGCCATTTGATTTCTCAATATTAGTTATTGTATTTTAATACTGATTCTAAATCTCTGTTAAATTTCTCCATCTTGCTATCCCTTTCTTAAACATAGATTAATAATATCTCTTAATTCCAATGCCTATATCACCTGTTGCTCTGTTTCTATTGCCTGTGTTATCTAGCCATTCCAAATTTTTTTTTTTTTTTTTTTTTTTTTTTGGTTTGCTTTTGTTTTTTGCTTGCCTGGAATTTAATTGAATGCAGGACATTTTAGAAACTCTGTATGGTGTAATATTTCTCCTGAAATAATTTACCTTATTCTCTGAAAAGGCATCAAAAACAGGGATAGATGTCCCCAATCCAACAGGAACTGAGCTGACTGCAGTTAGGTTGCAGTCTTTACTAAGTTTGCTCTATTACTGATTCATGAGCACTTCTCCAGGTTTCTATGAGAATGTGGGATTTATGCTTCTCCTGAAACTCATTTTTGTCTCCCAAGTGCCACAAGACTTCCCAAAGTTCTAATCAGTTTGTCACTCACTTTCTTAATGCCTTATTAGTTTCTAATCGTATACAGTTAACAAAGTGACAAATGACTTAGGGAGAAAACTAGAACAAAATATTGGACTCATTTTCATGACTCTTGAAGTCCTGGCATCCTTGGCAGACTCAACCTTCTATATTTTGTCTCCATTCTTATAACATAGCCAAAAACCCCAATGGCCTCTCTTCTTACATACAAACCTTCTGCTGTCTTCTTAACATCTTTTCCTACACAAGGTAAAAATCAGCAAATGTCTTGACAGAATCTCAGGTTCACATCTAAATTAGTTTCTCTTCTCTGTGAGATCTTGGCCCTCAGTCCATAACTGCATTGGAATAGCATTCCAATGCCTTCAAATAGATTGTTTTCAGATGTTTTATTCAGCTTTTCTAGTTGTTCCTGGCAGTAGCATTGGCCTACCAAAACTATTTAATCATAGCCAGAAACAGAATCATTTATTAATTTTTAAAATGTGTTCATAGTGAATTTTTTACCTTGTTAAACTTATACTGGATTAAAAGTAAATTATAGACAAATGTTATGTTTTTCATCAGAGAAGATTTTGAAAATGGAAAATATCAATTCAGGTAACCTTATTTTTATCACTGCTGAATCACTTGCTCAAGGCTAATCAATTTCCTTAATTATGGCAAATACAGGTCTAAGAACTATTCTCTTGATCATGTGGCATATTTGCTATCACTTGTCCTAGAAAATGGCTTCAAATACTTCAGTAAATAGTAAGCATTATCCTAAGCAAGATCAATTAATTATAGTTTTAATAACTGTATAAATATATATTTTCACTGCATAAACTTGGGGACAAAAAGCAATTTGTAGTTGCACCACTCAGTCTATCACTTTTACATTTTTGGCCTATTTATTTCTATTCTTTCTTTTAAACAGATTATATACAATTTATAATATTATAAAACTTAGGAAAGCATTTTGAATCTTGTTTATTTTACTTATTATACCATGAGCATTTCCCATGTCTTTCAATGTCCCTTGAATCTTTTTTTAATGCATTTAATCATTTAGTCCTATTATTAGATAGTAGGCTGTTTTCTTTTCTCCAATATTATGAATCAAATTGCAAAGACTATCTCTAGATATACAAATCTTTGCATTTCTGATTGTTTGCTTGGGTAAATTCTTTGAAATAAAACTATTGGACCAAAGAGTATAGATTTTTAAGGATCTTTAACTCACATTGTCAAAGTACTCTACAGAAGATTTAAACCAAAGCATATTGTTAATAGTGAATCCTTACCAATAGTAATTATTATAAAGAAACATTTTTCAATTTAATATGTAGAAAAAGTTTAAATTTCCAATTTAATGTAACTCTTATACATGCATTTTGATTATACATTTTTCCTTTGGATAAGTTGTTCATTTTAGTTCATTAAACATTCTTTTATGCTGTTTATTCTCAGTCATACAATTTCAGGCCTTTTCATATTAAGAACAATATAAGCTTTTTTCTACTGAAATACAGCAAGGGAAAAAATTATGTCTAGTAGCTTTATACAGGGAGCACCAATTACCATAACAGAGCTTCGTTCATAGAGAAACTTAATGGAGTGGTAGAATGTATGTGAAATTGGTACACTGAAGCAAAGGGCATATTGTCTTCAATATGGTGCTTAACGCTCACAATATTTTGGATATAAGGAAGCCGAGCAGGGTAAAAGCCAATGGAAACACATCAATTGATTGGATAGTTGAAGGCAGTAACCAGCAGTTCTGTTCTTCCCTCTGAGCACTCATTAAAAGAAATGGTCAACTGAGAATAGTTAAGACTTGTTCTTATCCTAAGAAAGGAAGGCTGATTAGTGTCTTCCTTATGGCTTTTAAAACTGCACAATAGACAAAAAGTGGCCCTTTGCAAACTCTAGGAACTCCACTGAACTGTAAAAGAATGCTGTCTTAAAAACTATCTAATTCACTGAATCAATTATGATATAAATCCCATGACTATTAGTTTACATAACTCCTGGCCACTGGACTATTGAATATTGCTCATATCTGTACATTTTAGGAAAGAAAGAAGGAAATGGAAAGAAGTGGGAATAATGAGATGGTGTTCTAAGTATTTTATAATTTAATCTTTCCAGCATCCTGCCAAAAGGACTGGATGCATAATTTGCCTGACCCAGTTGAAAGGAAAATGTGAGGTCCTTTGTTCAAAAATTATTAAGAATTTCAAATCGGTGACAGCAGAACATTAAATCAAACCTAACTCAGTTCTGAGTGAGGGGCCATAGGTGACTGCAAAGGTTCGTGAAGCTCACTGCACCTACATCTTACCCACCAATGTCTGTTTTCAGGTGAGAAGACTCTGTTTTACAGAGTTATGGGGGTTAAGTGACTTTCCCAAGTCCATACAATAGACCTATCTGGCTCTCAAATGCTACCCTTTATACTGTACCAGGAACTTGGGGGAATGAAAGCAGCTCATTCCCTCTGGTGACTAAAAATTATATGTATGAAAATAAAGTACTGGATTTTAAATAATATGACAAAGGAATACACATAAAAGAAAGCTATGTAGGAGCTCTGTGGTGGAACTGAGAATAAAAACGACATACGTAGACAATGGACAAATTGAAGAGACTTTAGAAATCATCAATTTAACCCTTTTATCGTACATACAAGGAAGGTGATATACAGGGAGCTTAGAAATTGCCAAAATCTCAAAAGCAATTTATGGCAGACAAGTCACCAAGATTCGTGTTTCCTGTTGTCCTTTTGATGTTTATGTGCTCTCCTCACCACAGAAAATGTTCAAAAAGATATGTTATATATATAGATTTATATTTTATATATATATTATGTATATATATTTTATGCATATATATATAGTTTTAGTTGGTTCGTTAACTAGTGAACTGGCAGGTAATTATTAAATTAAAGCATTTATTCAACAACCTTATTTGACACTTACTATGGACCTATATATATATGTTAGACACTTCTTTGTTGCACACAGATACCCTTCTAATCTACGTCAGATATCACAGAAATAAAAAAGAGATATTTCAAGTTCTTGCCATCAGCATGTTTACATTCTAATCGAAACGATTCATACATACATATGAAACAACTGAGGAATGATTATACAGAGAAAACAGGAATAAGATAATGTATTGACTGACAAAAAAGATCCATGGTGAAGTTCTGCAATACTGATTGCAAAACTTTTAGTCATAGCCCCCAGGTATGAAAAGAATTTGATGGCAAAATGTACACTAATATTAAATAAACTAAGTCACAGTGGATTTTTTTTCCATTCCTTTATTCATTCAGTTATCAGATACCTATTGGGACACCATAACTAACTGATGAGCCATGTACTACTCTAGGGCCTGAGACAACAGAGGTAAAAAGAAAAGTCTGCACCCATCTGTAATTTCTATTCTACCAGGTGAAAAAGACTTCCCAAGTAAATAAATGAATATATGATATTAGTTTAGGCAGTGAAAAATCCTATGAAAAAATATATACTAGGGTAAGAAATAAAAAGTAGAGGGGTTGGTGTGCTTTAGATTGTGTAGTTCATACCGGAACTTGCACTGTTCTTCTAAAGTGAAAATAATATTTTCCACCTAATGGACTCCCTAATACTTTGGTTCAACTTTAATCTGAGAAAATTTAAATAATAATTAAATCAAAATTTCTATCTTAAATTATTAGATTTTATGTATTTTATTCTTAAAACTATGACAAACAAGTAATCAGTTTAATCCTTAAAAACCAAATGTGTTTTTCACTGAAATAAGAAATTTTCTCAAAAGCAATGAAATGCACTGATTTTCATGGGGTTGTTGTCTTTCTGGAAGTTGATTCAAAAATTAGTGTGTAAAGTTCCTGCTTGTAAGTATAGTCATTTTCACTTGAGAATATGAGCAGGAAAGATTATAAGCTGTCAAGAATTCCCAGAGCTTTTGCTCATGACAGAAAGATGGGTCCACAAGCTGCATTTAAAACCCAGCTGAATGGATAAAAATAGTGTTTAACTTTCACAGTCATTATGAACCATAGTAATTTATTGAACCCTTCAATCAGCAGAGGAAACAAAAGATGGAAAATGGGTGAATGACTCATTTCTTCATGTGTTGTCTACATAGTGCTATTCTGATAATTGGATGATCTGAAGTTTAAATAAAATTGCATTAGTGCACTTTAGAGAGGAGGCAACCACAAAATATTTCAAAGATGAAATGCTGTAAATGGCTGAAAGAATCAAATAAAACGATGTCTTGTAATTAGAAATGCATCAAGATTATGCAAGAAATACAGAGAAATAAAGGCAAACTTAAAACAATGGTGAAAAGCCCTTCTTATGCCTGAAATTCCAAGCTGAAATCTTGACTTTATTCAATATAGTAAGGTACTTTGTTTTAAGATAAATCTTAAAGGAAAGTTTTATCATTTAACTCTTTATCTTAAATATGTTTAAAAGAATAACAATTTCAGGAATATCTGTGGGCAGTAATTTAAATAATTGACTTGATGGTATGTCATATGAAAGCATTTGGAGATGGCTCACCTAACTCCCAGTGACAATGAAAATGTGTATTCATTCTTCCTGTGAATCACATATCAGTACCTTTAAATATCACATTTTCAAGCTCTTGAACCAAATTTTGTATTAGAGAAGTTACTTTAGGTCTTGACTTCAGGAGGGGTTGATATTTAGATTTGGGCTCCTGGTGGTGGGAGCTCAGATGAAAGCAAACCATATGTGGGAAACCAGATCATCTACTGCATTCAGGTCCCTTCTCTTTTGTCCTAGTCTGTTGTTATCTTTTATTAACGTTTCAAGAAATTAGTAATAAATGCAGTCAGTTAAGTAACACATGCAACACCATGACGATCCATTAGTGAAAGGCAAAATTACTTCAAAACAAATTCATGAAAGATATTCATTTCTATCTCACTTGCATAGTTCATAGCAATTATTCCAAACATGGCTGATTTTTTTTTTTTTTTTTTTTTTTTGGAGAAAGAATATAAACAAATAATGGAAGCCTAATATATGCCAAACAGCTTGCTGGTTCATTCATTCCTCAAATCATGCTGAAGGGTCACAGGGTATTCTCTTCCCTTTGTACTTCAATACTGTCCCTTAATGACAGCAATGACTTGTAATACACACATTATGTAACACTTACAAATGTGATGCTTTTGGTTTTACATGTTCCATTCCTACCAAATCTTCTATGAAATAGTGTCACTGATTTCTTTCAAGAGGGAGAGTCGAGTTTCCAAAGCATTAGTACTACACTTTCACAGGAACCTCTCAAAACATCCCTGAAGTTGTGTATAACGACATGTCACTTTATTTGATATATTTCTCATTACAGACATTTCTTCTGTTTTTGCATTAAGATTTGGTAATGTATTTTGTGGTGTGCTAGGAATGTTCCCTTTAAATGGAGCTTTATTTTATTTTAGTAAAAGTTTATAATCATTTATTTTCAGTAAATAATTACATGATGATACACAAATAAAGGAAGCTTTTGTTTTTGTTGTCATATAAGGATTGTTGCATAAAATCAACTCAACTCAGTCATGAGTCGCTAAATGACCTCAGGTTAATTCAAGTGCTAACACCATTGCACAATGGGAAGGTATACCACTGATTCTAGAAAATATATTTTTCTATAGTCAGATATGGAATTTCCATGTAACAAAGGAAAAAGAGATATTTGGTAGGCAGTAATGGCAGCATTTCTGTCTGTGTGATACAACAAATATAACAATAGTTTGTGGTCTTAAGTTCCAATAATTTTTACTTTGAAGCTCTCACTATAGACGTGATTTCATAGCAAATCCATAAACATGCACACTTATACTTACATAGTATCTTTATGTATGTGTACACTACACATTGAATTGAAATGAATTTTGAATTATTTTATTTGAGAATATCATCACCTATAAGTCATTGAAAATGCCTATGTGTATTATAAATTCAGGTTAGCAAGCCCTGCTTTAAATAACTTTTTTTTTTAATGACAATTTGTTGGCATTTATTAAATCCAAAGTGACGAATTTCGAACATTACAATCTAACTTTGTGAAAGTTCCTTTCATCATGCTTCCATTTCCGTACCCTCTGGGAACAATTTATTCAATATAGATTTTTTCTATGTTTAAATGAGCATATTTTTTAATTTTTAGTAGAATCATATTATATATGCTGTTTTTCATCTTACCCTTTTTTTTGGACATTTTTTCAGTACCCTTTGATGTTCCTCATGCTTACTAACTGCTATAGCTAAATAACTTTTTAAAACATCTCTTTATTTTGATACAATTCCAAACCCAGAGAAAATCTGCAAAAACAACACAAACCCCATGCAAGAACTCCAACATACCCCCTCCCTCCAGATACCGAGATCCACCAATATTAACATTTTGCCATCTTTGCAGTATCATTCTACCTGTGCAACCATCTATCTGTCTATATCTTCTATCTATCTATCTATCTATCTATCTATCTATCTATCTACCTACCTACCTACCTACCTATCTATCTATCTATCTAATCTATATACCTATTCTATTCTATTTTCTGAACATTTGAGGGCAGGTTGCACTAATCATACTCCTTGAACATATAATACTTCCATGTACATTTCCTACAAACAAAGATATTCAATTATGGAATCACCTTAAGTAGAGTCAAGTTCAAGAAATTTAACTTTGATATAAAGCTTATAGTCTATATTCCAATTTTTCTCATGTTCCAATAATGTCCTTTTGAGCTTTCTCCCCTCCATCCTTGGATCCCAACCTGTTTTCTGTATTGCATTTTATTGTCATCTCTTTAGTTTCTCTTTTTTAAAATTTGTGGAAATATGTATACAACATAAATCTTCCCATACTAACCACTGCCAAGCATACATTTAGTGGGATTAATTACATTCATAATGTTACATTACCCTCACCATCATCCATAACTTTCTCTTCACCCCAAACAGAAACCCTGGACTCATTTTGGATTAGCTTCCAATTGTCCTCCCATCCCTGGTAACCTGACTCTACTTTCTGTCATTATGAGTTTGCATATTCTCTGATATTTTCTTGTGATTACCACGGGACTTAATTTAAGATTCTCAATCTATAATAATCTCATTTGTTTTGACGCCAGCTTAACTTCAATAGCATACGTAAAATATGTTCCTATACCTCTGTAACCCCACCTTTATGTAGTTCTTGTCACAAATTATGTATTATTATGAGTCCAAAACCACTGACTTATCATTATATTTCTAGATCCTGTAGAAAGTAAAAAGTGGAGTTATAAACGGAAATACAGTAGTACTGGTATTTATATCTACCCATGTCATTATCTTTACTGGAGATCTTTATTTTTTAAGGCTTCAGTCAATTATTTAGTGGCCTTTCCTTTGAACCTGCAGAACTCCCTTTGGCATTTCTCATAGGCAGGTCTAAGGGTGCTAAGTCCGTCAGCTTTTGTTTATCTGGGAATGTCTTAATTCCTACATCATGTTTGAAAGACATCATTGCCAGATACAGAATTCTTGGTTGGCAATTTTTTGCTTTCAGCACTTTATGTCTTCCCACTACCTTCTTGCCTCCAAGGTTTCTGATGAGAAATTGACATTTAATCTTATTGAGATTAAATACGTGACACCTTGCTTCTTTCTTGCAGCTTTCAGAATTCTATCTTTAGCATTTGACAGTTTGATTATAACATGATGCTGCATGAATCTATTTGCTTTTCTTGTTTGGCATTTCTTGAGCATCTTGGATGTGTATATTCATATCTTCCATTAAATCTGGGAAGTATTCAGCCATCATTTCTTTGAATATTCTCTCTTCTCCTTTATCTCTTGCTTCTACTTCTGGAATTCCCACAATGCATATATTGGTACACTTGATGGTGCCCCACAGTTTCCTCATCTCTGTTCACTTTAGTTCATTCTTTCCTCTTTCTGCTCTCCAGGTTGGATGATTTTAATTGTTTTATCTTCAAGTTGGCTGATTCTTTCTTCTGCCAGTTCCTATTTGCTATTGAACCCCTATAGGACATTTTTTATTTTTGTTACTGTGGCCTTCAGCTCTCATTGGTTTTCTTTTACATAATTTCCATCTCTTAACTGATATTCTCTCAGTGTTAATCAATTGTTTTCCTGATTTACTTTAGTTCTTTGTCCATGTTTTCCTTTAGCTCTTTGAGCATATTTAATACCATTTTTTAAAAGCCTTTGTCTGGAATATCCCAGGTTTGATCCTCCACACTGATAGTTTCTAATGCTTTAATCTTCTCCTTTGCCTGAGCCATCATTTCCTGTTTCATTGTATGTTTTGAAATCTTTTGTTGAATCCTGGACATTTTGATATTCTGGTGTACTATTGCTGGAATTTTGACTCTGAGGAGTCTGTTCTTTAAGTTTTTACCAGCTAGTGTTTCGCAGAGCCTTCCTTTAATGCCAGGAACTAACAAGAAGGAGGAGAAGGAGAAGGAGAAGGAGAAGGAGAAAAGGAGAAGGAGAAGGAAGAGGAGGAAGAAGGAGAAAGGGAGGAGCAAGAGGAGGAGAAGAAGAAAGAAAATACCTTTCTCAGTCTTTGCAATTGATCTGAGGGAGGGCTCTCCTTCAGTGCTTATCCATACAACAAGTTTGGAGAACAGCTCCAGGCCAAATCATAGGGACTTCCCGCACCTCTTGTCTTGGGTCCCATGCATGCAGCCTTAGGCATTCCTCCATTCACAAAGAATGTGCCCCTGCTCTCTAGGAAACAGTTTCCTCAAGGTCCTGGGCATTGTACTCTAAGTCCTACAGCCAGAAATCCCTTATTCCAGGCAGCCATGTGACAACTTTTCCACAACTTCCTGTAGGAGAGCTTGGTGACCTGCCTTTTACATGCACGACAAGTTTTGGGATAGCAAGTCCCTCAGGCAACCACCAGATTGGGCCAGATGCATATGCTCCCAATATGTGCACGAGGCTTCCTCTGCTCCCTGCGGAACTGGGACCAGCTATCCACATTGGGAGCATGGGGCTGCTCCTTGCTGGGCTGGTGAGGGGGTGGGAGTGGGGTAGCCAGGGAGCCAGGAGTTTCTACAACTTCTAAGTGCCTTTTATCTTGATTTGGCACTCGCCCTGTTACTCAATCATTTAATCATTTTGTGGAGCTTTTAGAAAGCTGTTTCTCCCAGTTTTTTCTGTTTGTTCCAAGTTTTCATTCATGGGATGAAGTCCTGAAGAATCTGAGTCTGCCATCTTGATCTGTAGATGCCTCTAAATAACTTCTCATGCATCTTTCCATTTTGTTATTTTTATTGGTAAATACATAAAACTTTTCATGACTATGAAAAGGAAATTTTCTAAATAATATCCATGGAATTATCTAGAACCTATCAGATTCAATCTTTAGTCTCATAGAGGAATTACTTTCATAGCTAAGTGGAGTAATTATTTCATTATACAATTATAAAATTAAATCTAATTAAATTCCTTCATAAAACATATTGGATGTGATGAACTAGGATGAAATTTATCAAAGCAGTAGACTAAATTTTTGGCATTCAAACAAATACCATGATGCGATATTTCCAGCACAAAATTAGCAATATCAAAACTAGAAATTCAGAGATGCTGAACACATTGCTGCATTAAAAATCACTGTGACCAGCTTATTACACAATGAAAGAGAAGAACAATTATCTTGTATAGCTTCTCCTTTCCACCTCTGCCAAGCACAAGCTGAAGCTATTTTAAGCACTTAAAAATACTCTGTTAACCTGGGACTAGAACTCGGTATCCCTAAAGAAAGTCAATTAAAAAGGTTCCAATTAATTTTTGAAATGGTTTCCATTTATAAAATACTGAAGAAATCTAAGTAATATATACAAGCTGATCACCTATAAATATTTGGCTAGTCTTCCAATAAAATACAGAGAATCTGTATTTATTGAGAGTGCTATATACTAGTTACTCCTATCAATCCTTGATTAAAGAACATGTCTCCTAAGTTTCTGATTCATTCAGCTTGAAAATGAATTATAAGAATAATTGATAATAAATTAAGGTAACATTTCTACTAAACAGCTATGTTGGATGATTAACCAGCAGATGGGCTCCCTGGATCCTTGCCACTGCCTGATCAGAAAGTTGCTTTTCTCCCTGAAAAGAAGTTTCTAGAAAAGATTGATGGTGCCCAAAATTATAATTCTAGAATTAATTGGGAATCTTAGCTAACATTAGGGACACACTGAAAGGAGAAACACATCCTGAAATGTGTTTTTGCATAAAAGAATAAAATGGAAAATTTTAAAAATGTGGTCTTTGACCCATTGAAAAAGCCATTTTCAATCTCATCACTGAGTAAGCTGTTAATTCTTAGAGTTTTGTCTGCTCTATATTTTCTAATAGTTTGTTGGAAAATATGTTATTTTAAATAGAAATAATTTTGTTAGTTGGTGTGGGTGCTTAGGTAAACTATAATTGCTTCTATTAGATACTGACTGAATTATGCCAGATTAAGCTAAAAGGAATTGATGTAAAACTGTGAAGCATTTTCTTATGGTCTGCATTTTTCTTTAGTTCAATATGAGAGTGGAAACTTACTCTAAGGAGTCTTTATGGTGTTGAAGGCTTTTTATGCCCATCTCTATGCGTATATAAACACTACCTTCTCTATGATACAGGTTTACATTAATTATTGGACTAATTCAAAAACAGCTGCACATTTGATTTTTTCTCTGAGTGCTTTCAGATTAAGGGATGTGACTTCAATTCCCAATATGGACATTGGTAATGTATTTATACAACAGTACTAATTGAAATGGGGCCACTTTTTATATATTTCTAACCCTTTGAGCAAATATCACAAGTATACTCCCTGTAATAAGTCTTGAGACTGACTTTTTTTAACCTCATACATTTATGTGGCATGGAATAATATTTTTATGACTAGTGTGAGTAATTTGCTTATGACTTAATTGGAGGTTATTTCAAGGAGATCATATTCTTATTCATTCTACTAAAATGGATGCTATTTGGGGATTTTTGTTGTAGTTTGGTTGGTTTTATTTATTCAGCTTTTTAATATATTTTATTTTCTTTTGTTGGGATTTTTTTGGGAGTGGGAGGGTGGGAGTGGGAATAGCCCAGTGACTAAATCTTTGACTCCACAGATTATTTTGTGTCACAAAAGCTTGAAAAACTTGTTTGCAGAGGCAGCCCAGATAATTTAGGCAACCAAAATTATTTTTCAAAAAGTCTGTGTAAATGATATTCCTAAGTAACTGAGCATTCCCATTTTATTTTGACTATATAGGATACAATTTAACATATTCCTAATAAGGCTGTTACAGTTAGGACATAAATTTAAAAAAAAATTTAAAAATAAATTGAAACTGAACATACTTTCCTATAGAACTAATTGTTTGAAAGGAGCCCCACAATGGAAAACAAAACATTATATACCTCCTTTTGATTGTAAGAAACATTGGCCTTGGTGATATTATGGAGCATGAGCATCTTGTTCCTGCTTCAAAACATTTCCAAAGGAAATTTGTTGCTACTACTACTTGATCACTCTTCCTCCAAATCTTTTCATAGTTTGCTCCCTTATTTCATTCAGCGCTCAGCTTAAACATCAACTCTTCAAGGGCCCTTTCCTGCTCACCCCATGCTCTCCTTTTCCCCCATGCAAATATCGCTCCATTACACAAATAGACACAATCCCCTTGTCCTTTATATTTTCTGCATTGCATTTATGATTTCCAAAGGTTGTTCCTTTTTTATTGTTTGTATCACCCACTGTAGTGTAAGAGATCTCTGAGAACAGGTTTATTTCCTGTTCATCACATGTAATCCACGTGAGAATAGTGCCCGGCACAGAGTAACTGCACTATATATACTTGTTTAAAGAATGAATGAATGATGGATGAATGGGTGTATGGATGGATGGATGGATGAATTAATTAAAGAATGAAGCATTTGAGAAAGGTAATCCCAAATGACTAATCGAGTGGATTCTAATATTTCCTCATAAAACTTCTTTATTTCAATTTTTCTGATCATAAAGGGAAAGTACCTTAATTTGCATATCCCTAAGCTTAGATGCTTTATTCACACAAGCCCGGCTAAGCACAAACCTTGGATGTGAAAGCCTATATTATCTCTCTTATGACTTTATTTACTGCCCAACTAATAACCAATCTGCCAGTGATCTAACAAGCCCTGATGTTGATTTACTCGACTAAACACTTCTTAGGCAGGCTGAGGTTGTCTTCCCATTCACTTCCCGTATTGGAGTCTATCATCTTCAACATTCAAATATCAAAATCTACTTCAAAAATCTAATCAAACTGTTTTTGGAGTTTTGCAGAATTAGACCTTTAACTGTAAGATTTTGTTTGGGGTGGTTATAAATATATCTGACTTTGAATGGAAAAACCAGTTCTGGTGAGGAAGGAGCTCAAAGTTCTGCTATTTTCCATAGCTGCATTAACTCTGTCCATTGATTAACATATCTAGATCAAAAGAATTAAAGTAATAATATTTCTTAATAAACACTATTCTTATTGTACATATTCTCATTTACTGACATTTCATCATTTTATGCATTACCACACCATGGTACATTTGGATGGAATCTCTTACCAGAATTAGTACGGCTGACTCTCTTTAAACCTATTTTCTTCTCTATAATTTAAGAAAGAATATCTGACTAATGGGATTATTGTGATGACTAAAACAAAATAATACACATAATAAGCCTAAAACAGTACCTGGCATCAAGTAGGCAGTATGGAGTGTTCACCAATTTTCTCTAGATTTTGCTACAATAATAGCCCTCAAATCTCATTGACTTACAAAAACCAATATTTGTTCTGTGCTCATATTCCATATTTGGCTGCAACTCTTTCCCACATGGTTTTCTCATTCCAGCCGAAGGAGCAAGCCGTGTCCGTGACTGGCTGTTCTTACGGCAGAAGGGAAACAACCAGGGAGTTGGGAAACCACGGGGTAGCTCTCAAATCTTCTGCTCAGAACCAGATCACCCACAATCCACGCATCTTTCCTGGGCCAAGACAAGTTTGTTGTCAGATGAGGAAATATACCTTTCCAACCCCTTTCCTCCTATAGCATTACATTATAAGTCACAGGGCAACATGCATTGAAGGAATAATTGGGGACAGTAATAAAATCTCCCCCATCATCCCACTTCCTTCAATAAATATAACATACACACTTTTTGGAAAGCTTAATGCCAGATCATTTAAGAGGTCAAAACAGAACAAACATGAACCCTCCCTCCCTGACATTTTCCACTATTTTATAATTGCTTTTCCTCAGGTGAAAAATATTTGAAAACAGTAAATTTTGACCAAAGATCTGCACATTTATTATGAAGAAGGCGAAGTGGCTAATAAGAACTCAAAATGGTAGTCTGATAGTGATACAATAGGGCAGAGCTCAGCAGGTACTCTCACCATCCTATAATATTCATGTGCTCTTTGGAATATACATTGTAAAGTTAGCCATTCATCTCAGCTCTTCCCACTCACCAGAAGCAGACCCATGAAGGACCCTTATCCAGAGGTATTCACCTGTTCCTAACCAGCAGCCTCAGTATCACCTAGGAGCTTACTAGAAATGAAAATTCTTGGGATTTGCTCCAGACCTACTAAATCTGAAACTACAGGTGATTCTGATGTACACAAAGGTTGAAGAAACACTGCTTTAGCAATGATGGCAATTAACATATAAAAGCAACATTACCAGAGGAAATTAAACAGACGGCTAAATTTTGTGACTAAGAGTTCTCTCCTGAATCAATGTTTTACAACAGCAGTGTTCTTGCTTCTTAACTTGGAAACTGTTAGTCTCCACTAGGAAAAACTTAGGTGAAGAAAGAAAATAATATCTTCCAAAATATTAGTTAATATTTTGATGAATGGAGGTAAAATTTTTTAAATGTGTAAATAAGCCAACAATTATGAAACACTTTTGAAGATAAGTCCCTTAAAGGTAGGATTCTGTTGGCCTCCGTTATATATGCTATAACCTTTGGCACATAGTGAGTCACTGCTCAGAAATATTTGTTGAGTGCATTAATTATGATAACATACCTAGCTGAACACTTACCTAGGAAAAACTGTACATGTTCCTAGTCTTGCAGCAAGTAAACACTGCAAGAGGTCTATTGGAGTTGGGATAGACGTAAGTTTGAATTCCATGTATTTTGATGCTCAAGATTTATAACTTTTATCTAGTCAGGTACCTCTCTAAATCTCAACTTCTCCTTTGGAAAATAATACATAGACCAGAGTGTACGTAGGTTGTGTAAACTAAGTAGTAACTGCCCTATGGAAGGTTCTCAAATAGTCATCATTTTCTTCTCCTTCGTTTTTTTTTTTGTCTTGAGATAGAATTTACATTAACTGAAATACACCGATCTTAAGTATAATAATGTTTGATAAGCAATTACATCCTTGTAACCAATCAAGATAGAGAACATTTCCTCACCCCAGGAAATACCCTCATGCCTTCTTCCAATCAATGGCAGCCCCAGTATTCTCAAGCATCATTAATTACTATTTAATTTGCATTTAGGATTAATAAAAGATACTAAATCTTTCATTTCTAAACCAGAAATTAGTTTTTACTGTTCTTAAACATTATATAAATGGAATAATACAGAATGTATACTTTTGTGGCTGGCTTCTTTCACTCAATACAAAGTTTTATATTTCATCCATATTGTCATATATATCACAATATCATACACATACACACATATCTATCCTTTTCATGGTTGAGTAATACTTCATGTTATTAATATACCACAATTTACTTATTCATAAGTAATTTTTGCTGGATATGCATTCATTTCTCTTGGGTTAATAGCTAAGTGTCATTTCTGGGTCACAGAATAAGTATATGTTTTCCAAAGCAGATGTTCCATTTTATACTCCCAACAGCAATTTATGAACAATCCAGTTGCTTCACATACTCACCAACACATGGTGTGTCCAGTCTCTAATTTTAGCCTTTCCAGTGACTGTGCAGGCATATCATATTGTGGTTTTAATTTGCATTTCTCTGATAATGATATTAAGTACCTTTCCAAGTGATATTGGCCAACCATTAAGTCTTCTTTTGTGATGTCATATCAAGTCTTTTTCCTATTTAATTGAGTTATCTTTTTATTGTTGATTAATAAAGGTTTGCTTTTATATTTTCATACAAGCTATCAGTTATATGTATTGAGAATATTTTATTCCTTCTGTGACTTTCCTTTTCATTTTCTTAATAATGACTTTTGATAATGAATTTTAATAAAAATTGATTTGGATGAAGTAAAACTTACAAATATTTCTTTTATTGGTGATTTAGGCTTCTTGGCCTAACCCAACTTCACGAAAGTATTGTCCCCTGTTTTCTTCCAGAAACTTCGTAGTTTTAGCTTTTACATTTATTTGTGTATGGTTTTAGGTAGGCTTCCATTTATTCTTTTTCATACATTTATTCCATTGTTCCAGCATCATTTGCTGAAAACATTGCCTTTGTGACTAGCTATAGCTGTAGAAGCCCCTTTCACTTTTGTTTCCTCATCTACCTTTTGGAAACATTTGTCTATATTTTATGTAATCAACAAATAATGGAGCATAATATTTCTGATACTCAAAAATAAGTAACTGACACTTTGCAGTATCCCCTTTTCCATACACATAGTTCTTCAGTGAGCAAAATTTAGCAAAAATATGATTTCAAATCCTGTAACTATTCACTTTGACAACTTTTAGCACTCTTTGCAATATTTCAGTGTGCTCTATAATAGTGGTACATGTATGACAAATGTGTTTTTACTTTTTCTTCTAAAGTTTATCTGTAACGGTATCTGAAAATGTGCCTCTAAAAACCTCATTTAATTTTTCCTCCTCATTTAAAGAATTATAAGGTATAAGTATAAGATCTACAGATTACTTTTACTTAAGATTAAACATTGGGAAACTCCACAGCACTATTATGTTTCATTTGTAAAGAAGCAGTAACTAAATATGAAATCTTAATAAATTGGACTTAAAAGGTAAAAATGAATACTAGTGGATTAATTATAGTAGTCAAAGGGTTTCTCATGATATTCACAGATTTTACAGTTACATATTTGGCTTATTCATGGTCAAAAATGGTTTAATGAAACACTAGCTTTGTGAGGTGTTTCATGGGCAGAAAATTCTTGAGATCAAAATAACTTTAAAAGATATTGATTGGACAGAGTGACAGGGTTTCCTTACTGCATAATGCATTAGAACTTTTAAGAAGCTAATAGGCTTTGCATATCTTTAATGGAGGATAGTCTTATTAGAGGGTAAGAGTAACTACAGAACAAGCAAAGCAGCATGTCAAATTAGGGAAAAACATGCTTCTGAAACTATTTAGCAGAAGCATCAAAAGAATATTTTGTAGACTTTATTGACTGCAATAAAAGGTGAAGTTCTATTAAAAAAGATATCCATATAGAGAAAGCCCTATAAGGTTAAAAGCAAGCAGGGTAAGAAAGGGAGAACACCAAAGAAATCAAAAGTTGATTTGTAAAATTAAATTCCCAAAGACAGTAAAATACAGAATTAACAAGGGGATCCAATTAGTGACTCACAATACAAACTTGACAATCTTTGAAAAAATGCAGAGGAAATGAATAAAGGCAAATTATTGGAAGATGATACAGAGTTAAACACATATAGCTATCCAATCTAACCATTATGGATTTTCCCAGGAGAACCCAGCACAACCGTGTAGAAATTGATATCGAGGCAATCTTTAAAGAATATATTTTATATCTAAAACTAGATCTCAGTACAAAGATAAAAACAACTTCCATGTTCCATGGAAAGTTCAATTGAGAGTGATTCAAATGATCCACATGACGTATATGTATGTGCATGTGCATGTACATTATACCTATATGTACAAACACATAGGTGCAGTTGGAAATAAATACAAATTATATAAATACAAAGAATCAGATTTATTATAATAGAGCAACCAATAGAAAATGGAGCATTTAGAGATAAAATATTGTCATTCAACTTAATCATTCCCAAGAATAAACTGGTGTTCATGCTTGGTGGCAATAGAAAAAGTAGTCTCAGGTTGAGGTTTTGAAAAATAAATTGCCCAAATAAAATGTTTAAAAATTTACTTCAAAATGCATATGGGAAATATGTAATAGAAGATTTCATAAGTATGGGTGAACAGGAAAATGGAACTGGTTGTAAGCACTATAATCATAACCTAAAGTAGATATTTGTAACAGATGATTATAAATATGGTTACACAACTCAATGAAATTGTCAAAAATAATGCTTGAAACAGAAGTAATATAAAACAGTCCTAATATAATTTGATTAATCTAGTTCTAAAAATTCACAGTTGCATTAATAGTTACCAGGGAGTAGGACATGAGAGAAAATTTAAAAGATGCTAAATCTTTCATTTTAAATAGACAGAGAGCCAATGACAACATTTAATTTCAGAACTTGATAACCATAAAAATAAATAGTGATGATGGTTTTAAAATATTATAAGACAGCAATAAATAAAAACAGATCTATGCAAACCACAGGCGATTAAACCTATAATATGCATTTCAAACAGGAACTGAAAGAATACATGGAAAATAAAAGTGGCGCAAAGAAAGGATAAAGCAATTTGGCATAATAAATATTTGGAAAACTTATCAATTTGGAATAAAATCAAACACATCAGTTATGATAAACTCAAACAGTTTAATCCCTGACCTTTCACAACAATGACTCACAGATTATGAAAAGGTAAACAAAATCATAAATTCAAGTATGTGACACTCATACGAGACAAATGTGAGTCAAAAGAATAAGAATAAAATCATTGGCAAAGATTTAACAAGCAAATAGAAAACACAGATGGTAACATAAATTTTAGACCTAGTATATTTCAACACCAAAAACTAAACTAAACAAGAGGGTCCATTTTGATTTTGTTCTTTTGTAATGTGAACGTTAATGATTATGTGAAGTCATGATTTTTTGTCTATATCATGCATTATCAATACAAATGATGTAAAATAACCTTAGGAACAAAGTAAGAAATTGGTTATTGTTATGGGAAAACTTAGTACCCTTCTTTCCATCTTTGAAAGAGTAAATCTAAGCAGGTACCACAGGATATGAACAAAATAATCAACAGAGATAATTTATTAAATGTCAACTTTGCTCCCTACTCTTATTTAAATTATCCATAGAACATTTATGAAAACTGATTATATACATTATACACTAGCTCACATAAAAAGCACTGAAACATTCCAAAGCATGGTTTCTAACAGCTATATTCTGTGATCATATACCATAAAATTAGAAAGAAATAACAAACCAATAAATGAGAGACTCTACAACTCACACTCTACTTTGAGAAGCAGTGAAAATGAAAGTAAAGCAAAAAGCTGATACAGAGATTAATGAAACAGAATAGAACACTCCATGATTGAATCTTCACTTCATCGGAAAAGTATTGTTCTTTACGTGCAGACAAAAGAAACGAAGTTGAGAAAACTTAAATAATCTGTGCAAAATCACAGCCTGTAAGTGGCAGAAACAGGATTTTAACCCACATCTTTGGCCTCCTATTCCAGGGCTATTTTCAAATTACCCCATCGTCTCTGTTGAATGAAGTAAGATTGGAAAGCATTTAATTAACCACTTCCTTGATACTAAATTAATTTTTCAAATTTTGAAGTTTCTGAATTTAGGATGAATCTTTAAATGATCTTTTAAAAAAATGATGTGCCCTCATCATCTGAAAACATGCAAATAGACATGAATAAAAATTTATTAGAAAGTCTAATATAGTAAATTAGATTTTCTCCTCAATTGAATTATTACCTTTAATAAGTATATGTGAGGTTGGATTTCAATTTAAATTCAAATCCCCTATTTGTATTTAAAATATTTTCACAAAGCATTGAAACACAAACGTTATTGTACACGCAAAAGGTAAAACAATGCATTTAAAGGCAGTAGAAAGTACCGATTTCCTGGAGTAGATAATAGCATTTTAAAGCTAGGAGATAGAAGTGATCTGATTTTTCAAAAGGAGTTTCACTCAAGTGCTAAAACCTATCAGTCCCAAACTAACTTTCCAGGTAAGCTGCTTACCTTGGAGAAAATTTTTATTCACTTACAAATATATTTTTTAAAACTTGAAATACTTACAAAACTCTGTTATTCTTTCCTGTGCCTTGAAATTATAGTGTCATTTCCAAAGCGCCTAATGGATTAAGGATTATGAAAATCTATAAAAATCTATGAGAATAGTGATACATATTTGAACACAGCAAACAAATTTCAGAAGAATGTGTAGACCCTCTCCATGAAGAAGATTTAGACTAAATTTTTATTTTGTTGTCGATAATAAAACAGATAAATATATGCAATTTTTTATTTCTTAATGTGAACATTGTATATAGTGTCCCTTTTCCTATCCCTCCTTGTAATTCGAGTTTTGCCAATTATCAGTAGGCTTTACAACTGAATGAATTAAATCTAGGAAATAGAGATGTTAGGTTTTTTGGGACGCTACAGCACCTCTTCCAGAACACCACAGTGCCTTTCTAGACAACTGTCATCTGTAAAGCAATTGGTATCAATCCACTTCTAAACGTTTCCAAAGTTTCTCTTTGTGGTTATTTCATTGAACACACCATATCAAATTTATTTAATTAAGAAGGTGATGTTAAAGTTGCCATCCATCACAGAATCTGAGAAACCAGTTTCATTTCTGTTGTGTGTTCAAATATCTCAAGTTAACAAAAGTAATATTATGGAACGTCATAAAAACATTAACCTTATTTTTCAAGATTTGCATTCACTGCTTTTAGTCTCTAATATTTAAATCCATCTTCTGTTTCTTCAAGGGTTGGTTTAAAACTTTGTATTGAAATATGAACTAATGATGGCAAACAATTCAAAGTACATTCCCTCTCTGATGATAAATGCAACCTTTCAAATTAAAAAAAAAAAAATTCCTTTTTGAATGTTAATTTGTCCAACACTTAAAAATCAACCTTGCTTTGTTTGTCTCATGTTGAGAAAGCATTTCAAAACTGTAAAGGTTAAGTACATCATTAATGTATTTAAGTTACAGATTTCAATTTCCTGTAAAAATGTTACTGTTTAGGGGCCACACACTTTAGTCAGTAATTTGGCTTCTTCATACCTAAATGTAAAGCCCTCATTATGATCTTAAAAATGTGTTTCCAAAAGGCATACAGCATAAGGCTGGGCAGGAAGTAGCAGTGATCAAGAGACTCAAAAGCCCTCACGTGGTACCATAAGTGGAAATAATTTTTATTTTAAAGAATGCTTGAGCACCCCAACATTTCCTTCTGTATTTTTATGATTTTCTTTAAGGATTTCACAGAGGCACTTCCTGGGGCCCACTGTTGTCCCCCTTGTCACTGAAACTGGAAACCTGTTCCACACCATGCTAAGAGAAAAGGCTCAGCCTCTGGGCACTGCTGTCATTTTCCACCCATCTTCCAAAGGAGTGATCATCACCGACCGAGGCACGCAAAACTCCTACTCATATGTTGCATAGATAGAAGCAAAATATGTTGGCAAACTGGTAGCAAAGGAATAGTGCCATCTTTTTGAAAACTTACAGTGAATACAAATCACGTGGGAATCTTGTTAAGAGGCAGAGTCCCATTAAGTAGTTTGTAGTGGGTCTGAGATTCTGCATTTTTATGGAGCTCCTAGATGATGCTGACACGGCTGGTCCAAGGACCACACTTTGAGTAGCAAAAGTATAAAGGTTAGGAGGACCAGTTTTGGTGACCAACTCGAATCAAAGTCCCATCATTTTTTAGCTCTGTACTCTTGCACAACTCATTTCCCCTAGTTCTAATTTCTTCACAGGTAAAATGAGAATATCTGGCTCATATTTTAAAAAAATGTTATAGTAGTAATAAAATATTTATGTGAAGTCCTTAGCAGAGTGTCTTAACACATTGTAAGTACTCAATAAAGTTAGCTGGTACTGTTATTTAATATACACACAGAGTTGGATATACTGCTTTTGCAGTACAGTGCAGTTCTAGAACTATCTCACACCACATGTCATCTTCAACCTATAGATGAAGCAATGTCATCTCTGAAGTCATATTAAATCTGTCATCACATATGTTACTGTCTAGCTGATTTTTTCACTGACAAAATAAAGACATCATAAATGTTAACTGGTAGGAATACAACAGATTTAAAATTATTAAATGTATGTAATCAAGAACCTACCCATTTATAACTAAGTAGTTCTTCAATGGCCAAAATATGTGCCAAGACTGTTTACTAAGTCAATCTGCGCACAGCAGGGCAATTGTCACTGGGCTAACTTCCGACACTTTGTGGCACCAGCTATCCATCAGGCACAATGAAGAAGTCTGTAGCATTTCATTTGGTAAGACTGGAAAAATAATCACAATAGCTGAAACTGTGTCACAGAGAAAAGTCTCTTGCTTTAAAAAATAAATATACTGCCTTTGCTGCCGCATTTATCTAATAGCAGGGGACTATTATGTGGTGACAACATTCTGTTCCAGAAACATTATCTCTGAATAATTACCTGTCTTTTCTCACCATGGACTGCTTTACTTGCAGAAGCTCTTTTAATTTGATAGATGCCAGGACTCACAGATTGTACCTTAATACTATAAAAAATACCTTCTCCCAACCCCTACAAAAGTGACAGCAAATGTTAGCCACATGGTGGACTGTACCGTGGTTCAGTTGGTTTGCAGCTTACTGACCCAGGTTTTCCCTTACGTTCCTGAACCACAGATCCACAGAGGGAATCTGTGGGTGGTTCCAGCTGGCTTCAGGAGGGAGGCTGCCTCCAACCAGGATTTGAAGGTAGGAGTAACCTTTGATGTTGGGTTCTCCCACTTGTCTCTCAATAAAGGCACTGATTACACAGGGATAAAATGAAGAGGGGCTGAGAGTGGTGTCTTGGGAAGAAAAAGCACAAATGCTCACTGAATATTTCTCCCTTTTATTTTATTCTAACTCTGCTCATCTTTTCTTCTCAATGCAAGACTAACCCCAGGTTAAATATGTAATCCTGAGTACAACTCCACCCACTCCCCCTCTCCCCACCTCAATCCATGGACACTTAATTTCTTTCTGGAGTTACAGGCTACTTTGAAATGTTTGCAGGTGAACACTTAAGGGCTCAATGCAGGGAAAATTAAAAGAATTCTAGTTATTGGAGCATAGACTATAAATGTTTATGTAGACTGGCATGGCTAGCAGGGAGATGTGATTTAGGAAGAAATGGTGTTTGCTATTTTTGAAGCAAAGATTTTCATATTTGGACAACAATCACAATAAGAAGAAACCCAAAGAGACATTTTGTCCCAAATGAAATCATCAATAGGCCTCTGCTAAAAAAACTACACTTAAGTGAAATTTACCTCGTTGAAGCAGAGGGTGGAGGTGGGCAACTGACACAGTTTTCTTCTCACTCTCCAAAGCGACCTCTGCATATCTCAAGGAATCCTGAGGGGCTCTGGGTTACCATGTACAAATCACTATTCCAAATGAATTCAAGAGGCTGCATGTATTGCGATATTTAATAGATTGCAGGAGATATATTTTCAGGAAGACAGCCTAAAAGAATGCTTTTTAAAAATTAGCCTTTAATAGTTTTATGCAATGGAACATTTAAAAATGAGATTTAAAATGGGTCCAGAAGGCTAGAGTGTGTGCTCAAAAAATAATATTTCATTCCTTTAAAATGTTCTATAATCAGACTACTCACTACATTGTTTTATGATCTCATCCAATGTGAATGAGAAAAAACATATGTTAATTGTCCTTTTTTTAAACCAAGCATTTCTCTTTAAATCCATGCTATGTAAAGGTTAAGTGTGATTGCAAGATATTTCTTTATATCTTTGGAATGGATCACAGGTGAATCCATTACCGGTCCTCAGATTGAAAAGTCAACAGGAGACCTTGGTTTTAAATTGTGTAGTATCATATTTTCAGGAAACTATGTAGGAACCATACATGAAGGAGTAATTATGTATACACTTTTTATTAAAATAATAATATAATGTTCCTCTATGTGGAATGAGAATAAAAGAGAATTGTAGGATAGATGTTTGGGTAGAAACAAGAAAATAATTTCAGTACAATGAAAACATGAGACTCTATTTTATAATCTTTTTGGACTTCTAGAGGAAACAGTAGTTATTATTCTAGAACAACTTAAGAGGTAACCTCTGAAAATTTCTTACAGATTGTTGATCTATACTCAAAACTACATCATTCTCTCACAGGACCAAACTAAATTAATAAACAACAGATTGCATTTTTGCATTCATTTTCAGTTTTCTTGATACCTGTGGTGAATTATTTTTTAATAGGAAAGGTTAAAACATACCATTCAAATGGGGGATAGAATCCATCTTAAAAATGGTGACAAGTGTTCAGTGATTTGTATAAATTATGTATTATTAATGAATTAAAAATTTTGTTTGTCTTCAGAATGTAAATACAATATATTCTCAATTATTGAAAAGAAGCGTAAATAATGGAAAAGTCCCATATTAGCTCTAATTGACTTTGGGATTAGATCACTACTACAGGAAAGCACTCATACACACACACTCACACTCCAATCTCATTCCAAATTCAACTGTCTTTTTCCGTTCCAGATAGCTGCTAAGAAACTGGAACTAAACCCATGAGAATAGAGGCTCTGAATAAATGGAAATAAAGATATTACTTTCACGGATATGTAAAATTATCTCCAACCATGTAGGAACCCATGCTTAGGATCAGCTATTTAATTACTTGGAAGTGATCATTTATTCAAAAGCGGAAGCACTAGATTCATCTATGCATTCACGTATTTATCTATTTCATGATAAACCATTGCTCTCTATTCTGTGCCAAGCACTTACTAGATTCTAGATTCCAGAAATACTAGAAAAATACCACCATTCATGGAGCCAACAGTAAAAGGGACTGACATAAACAAATACTTAGAGTAAAATATTGTATATCCAAAAGAGATAATTACCTCTCCCTGGAAACCTCAGTACATGTGAGGTTTGATGCCCCCACTCCTGGGCAACAAGGTATAAATGGATATTCCAGGCAGAGAAGGACACACTGAAGAACCTGATTAGATTAGTATCAATGAAATGGAACAGAATTTACTTAAAGAAGTAGAGGAGGGTTTTATTAGCTGTGTTGGGACAATCTTGATAACACCATCATGAGAGAGCCAAGAGAATTAAATGAGATACATCAATATTTAGCATCATGTCAAGTACATAATAAGCACTCATTACATGTTAACTAATATCACTCATTAAATCTTCAATCTAATATTAAAACAAGTTTATTCATAAAGATGGATTTTTGCACATGGGAAAAGGTTAATTCTATCAATGTTTAAGCATTGATTACATACCCTAGACATGTACATGCAAATACTTACATACCCTAGGCACTGTGCATGCAAAGGAAACAAAAGAAATAGAAAACAAAACCTCTGTCTGTGAAGGCACTGCTTACATATAAACCATTATTTTAAATGTATTAAAAAACGTCCTCCCATTTCTTTTTGTTCTCTTATATCTCTTTTCTCTGGGCCCCACCAGCTCTTGACCTGAGGGAACCCATCTCCACTCAAATCTGTGCCACCTCTGGTTTATTTCCCTGTCTGATTTGGGCTTTTGGAATAATCCACAAAGTTTTCCACTTCCTTATTTCAATTATCCCCTCAAGCCTTAATTTGTCATTGCCACCAATCTCATTTCCTTTAGACTAAGAAAAAGATCTGTCTTTTCCTGACAGAAGTCTAGAAAGTTAAAATAAAGAAAATACTTTCTTTGTGTGTTACCTTCATATCAAGGCATTAAGACTAAAAATCTCCTGTCCCCAAAGTCTTGTAAAGACATGGCCAAGAGCATTTTAAAGGGTAGAATAAAGACTCTAGATTGTGGGAAACCTTTTCAATGAGTATGCAAAGCTCATTTTAGGCTTGAAATCAATCTGGGATGGATCATCTTCCTTATTCCTTTTTAAGTAAGAAAAAATAAAAGACAGGCTCTACCTCTGAATTTCTATCACCAAAAGTTTAGCTTTTTATGGACTGTTAGACTAAGGCTCAATCAAGGTCATAATTAAATTTTGCTAAGGGTTTGATAAAGCAAGGGTTCATGTGAGAAGTGACTTTGTGCATAACAAATAAACACACAAACAACAACAAACAGGCAACTCTGAGGCCATAGGCTACATACTTCCAGGTCAAAAAATATATCTGAAAGCTGATAATGTAACAATTATTTCTACTTTCAAACATGCTCAAGGAATGGAAGGGTGCCTAGGATAGAGGCACTAACGTGTAAAACTCTTTATCTAAATTGATACTTTCCTGTTAATAGTTCAGAAGATAGTTTACAATATTAATATTGTGAAACAGAAAGCTGCCAGGCTATAAAGGTATCAACAGTACTTTGGAGGAGCGTAATAAACAAGTACAGATGAGCTTCATATTCATAGTGATATAAAGATCTGAAGTCACAGTAACTGTCCCACCTTTGCAGATGGTTCACTCGTTCTTTTTTGAGAGGAAAACTTAGAAAGTCAATGACATTCAAGATGTAGAAACTCACTGTTCTCTTCCTAAGAAAAAGGAAGTCTTCCTGCCTTAGCAATGCTGGTAGTGACCCCCTTTCTGAGAAGTGACAGGGACTTTTTCCAAAAGTTGAAAATAAAAGTGGGGTTTTCCAAAAAACCAGAAAGTACCCTGCAAAAGCTGGAATTTAAGCAACAATTGGAAATAAGCTGGTTTTGGTCCAAAGGAGATAACCTATCAGAAATAAACAAGTATGTTATAATAACCAATCTATGATCATTCCTTGCTTTGTAAAACTCTCCTTTATAATAAGAAACCTAAATGTCAAACAATTACTGTAACTTTCCCCTTGGAAATCTCCTAATTGCCTTTATAAGCCAATGTAAATTAATAGCCATTTGAGACTCTTAACTTCGGTTTAAGATCTTCCTGTTAGACAAGTTTCTCTTTCAATAAATCTGCATTATTGATTATTGATCACTATTGATCAGTTTCTTTTGACACTTCTTTGGGTACAGCTCCAAGTGTGGTTCTTCAGTGTCAAGAGACAGAGACACTTTACCACGTAGCTAATGAAAACAAATCATTAGATTTCATCACTTGTAGGGGGCTCTCTTCCACAACCCTGGGAAGGACCCTGGCAATCTATCACAAATATTATTGAAATTTTTCAAAAATAAGAACTCTTAACTGAATTGAGTACAAACACTCTCTATTTCAACTTGACTTGCACTCCATCACACTTCTCCTCATCTGAAATAGAAATGGCTCCAGGCACTTTGGGGTTTCAGATAAAAGAAAGTTGAATTGAGAAAAATTTACTGTGTGCTTAGTGGAATACAGTCACTTCCACGTATAGTTAAGATTTCCTGACTTTTCAGATGTAGGAATGGCTTCAAAGAATCTGGGTCATGACGGTGTAGGACCAGAGATCATGTAGTAATATTGAATATGTTCTATAATGCCCAGCTTATATTTGGGAAGTTGAGAAGAAACAAGTTTTAAAATATACAGAGCCATTCTCAACAGATGTGTAAAATTGTAATTAGCACATATTCTGGATTTTGAGATGTTTGTGATATTTGCCTACTTAAAAAAATTTTTAATTTGTGTTGATTTCTTTTCTCATCCTAAATAAATATTGATTTCTTTTCTTATCCTCAACCTTCTTAACTACTTGTATACTGGATTTTTTAATTCATTTTGGTAAAGAAGACTCCCCAAATTTAGGTGCTGCAAAAACCAGGATCTCCTTATCTACCCTAGATAATGATGTTGTTATAGATTAAGTTGTGTTCCCAAAAAAGAAATGTTATGAGTCCTAACCCCCAGTCCATCAATGTGACCTTATTTGGAAATAGGGCCTTTGAAGGTATGATTATTTAAGATGTGGCCAAATTGGAGGAGGGTGGGCTCTAATCCAATATGACTGGTGTTCTTATAAGAAGAAGGAAATCTGAACACAGAAAGACACAAGGAAGAATGCCATGTGAGAGCAGAAGCAGAAATTGAAGTGTTGTGTCTGCAAGCCAGGGAATGGCAAGTATTTCCAGAAAACCACTAGCAGCTGGAACAGGTAAGGAAGCATTTTCTCCTCCAGGGTTTAGAAGGAGCATGATCCCTTCCAACATCTAGATTTCAGAATTCTATCCTTCAGGACTCTGAGGCAATAAACTTCCTTTGTTTCAGGCCACCGAGTTTGGGGTACTTTGTTATAGTGGCCTTAGGAAACTAAGACAAGTGTCCACTCAGAACTATACTATGGAATTACAACAAAGAAACAGGGAAAAAATGCAGACCAGAATGTTAAAATCTTGTACGTGTGTTCATGGGCCATCTAAATAGAATAATGCATTAAATGATGGAATTAAGGTATATATTATGGTTGTTCAAAATACCTTATATCATATTCAGCCAAATTAAAACAATGTTCCTAAATTATGTTACAAAGTAGGATAAATTGTATGATCTCATGTAAGTGCAAAAAGTAGGGCATAAATTTGAGTTTAAAAACTGGTTGCCATTATTTTAAAATAATGCAAGGGGAGAAAAGTTAACAAGTTAATTATATCTTGGTTAATCTCTCTACACCTATGCTTAGACTCTCAGCACAAGAAGTAACATTTTTACCATTACTCTTTTTCAGATTGTCTGTTAAATTTCTTTTTAAATTTCTTTTTTAAAAATGTACACAAATACATAATTCACTCGGAAACAGATTCTGATGTATATGCTGCTGACTATGCCAAAGAATATTTCAAAGATCACTGTATTAGGTCTCTATTGCTGCTGTGACAAATTACCACGAATTTGATGTCTTAAAAGAGTACAAATTTATTATCATACAGTTCTGGAAGCCAGAAATTGGAAATGGGTTTCACCGGCTAAAATCCAGATGTCAGCAGGGCTGCCTTCTGGATGCTTTGGAGAAGAATCTGTGTCCTTGCCTTTATCAGCTTCTAGAAGCTGCAACATTCCTCACTTCATCTTCAAGATCAGCAATGGAAAGCAGTAGAGTCCTCACATGGGATCACTGGTTCTGACTCCTCTTCCTGACTCTTTTTTCCCATTATAAGGGCCCTTGTAATTATACTGTGCTCACCCAGATAATCCAGATAATCTCCTGATTAACGAACTTAATTCCATCTGCAGCGTTAATTCCCCTTTGTTATGTAAACCTAACATTTTCACAAGTTCTAGAGACTAGGAAGTGGACATCTTTGGGGACAATATTCTGCCTACTGCAATCATTAATCGATTGCCTTGTCCTTTAGCTATAAATCTGAAAATCAGCTTTAGATCATCCTTGCTATACCAAGAAGCCTCTACATTAAATCACAGATTTTTAAGAGCAATACCAATCAGAGTGCAGTCATGTCCATTAAAAATTATTTTGTCAACCCAAGAAGGGTTCTTTGAGGTTTTACAATCTTACAACTCACCACCCCGCATTGACCCATCAACCACCCCTTAGCTTGGACACAGTGATTAGTTCAAAACTCATCATTTTTTCCCCAGCTAAACCAATGAGAGTTCTTTCCTGGGATATCTATATATTCCATGAAGGGAAGAATCTCTAGTTCCTTGGTCAGGTCATGGTAAAATTATCACCTCAGATGATGGTAAAATCTAAGTTTCATGGAGAAAAATCTGACTGCAGAAGGCAAGATTAAGACCAAACTGCTGAAAGAAGCAGAAATTTTTGTGTTGAGGGCAGTTAAATATGTGTGTGTGAATGATGTGTGTCTGTGTGTGAGACAGAAAGAGAAAAAGAGTAAGAGAATGATATGAGATTGTCCAAGTCCCTGCTTCCATTCATCCTAAAGGTCATTTTTTTACCCCAGTTATTCTTGGTTATGAGCCCCAATTGTGTTTGTTTCAGATTGTTTGAATTGGTTTTCTTCCATTTGCATCCAAAAGACCCTTATCTAAAATAGATGCTGTGTAATTTTGCTATATGCCCAGCACTGTCATTAATGGCAAAGGAATAAAAACATAATCAGGAAAACTAGAATTCCTTCAGGACTTAGAAAACTAAGGGAAGCTCTTTACATGAACCAAAGTGGGAATTGCTAAGTGTGACCTGATAGTGGCAATGACATACCTTTTTGCTACTGAGAATTTTTCATCTATGGTAGGCATCAACCATAGATCACTTTCAAGATCTATTGCCTACATTAAACAAATGATAGCAAATATTATCACTCAACATCATTTCCCTTAGTGTATCTGGTTTATAGAATAGAAATAAAGCCACTGAATTTCTCGAGAAGCTATAAGCAACATATGCATAGAGGTAAAATAACAGCTACACAAATTATTCCATGAAAGTAAACAATTAGGGAAATCCTCGTGGTCATCTTTTATTGCCAATGTAATTGATGAGTGAATATATGGTGAAAAATAGTTATAAGGCCAGGAGGAAAGCCCTGAATCATTCAATATGTCAATAACCAAGCTATTGCTGCTTAATGACTGGCTAGTCTACTTAGTCTACTGCTTTCTCAGATTATGTGCTCTGCCACATTGCTTGCAATTTTCTTTGATAAGTTAGCTCTTTCCCACACATTCCCAAGATTTGTATGGACATTAACAGATCAAAACTACAACAATAATAATATGTCTGAATATTGACTGGGAGTAAGTTTATAGACTGGTTAAATCTTAATTTAGAGGAATGTAGGAATTGCAAAAAATAAAAAATAAAAAAATTGTATTTCTTTGTTAAATTTCTACAATTATTAATAAAAGACTTTATTTTTACATAATGAGATGGGTCTCTTTAAGAAAGTTCCAAATGAAACTTCATTAGCACACACATTAAATATCCTCTGTTTTTATTCCTATATGCCTATTATTTCTAGAATGCCAGGTTGAACTCTTAAGAGAATCCAGTATTTCAGCATTCATTAATCTGAACAACCCCTCAAGATAAAGACTAAAAACCTAATGCACTATAAAATAAAGGTCATTTTCTTCTGAGAGTAAAACAGGAATGGAATTTTTTCCCCCTGTTTGAACTTTTGCTTGTGTTTCCAAGTATCCTAATAAGAAACTTTAGTGACAAATTCCCAAGACTTAGAATAAAATGGTTTTGGGTTTGGTTCAATCTTCTCATTCCAAACTGAATCCTGTGAACAAAAGCTTTTTTTTTTTTAATAAGCAGAATCAAAAGCTACATAAATAACTAAATATCAAAAGATATTTCCATATTTAATTATAATTTACATAATTTAATAATTTATTTTTTAAACTATATAGCATGTCACTAAAGAACAGCTAGCTCAAAATAGGTTTTTAAAAAATCTGTGGCATCTAAAAAACATTGTTTCATTTCATTCAGTGGTTCCTAAATCACAGCTGCCTTTTGTTGTTAATATGGAGTCCTTTAGAATCTGATAAAGGAAGCTACAGACCCTTTCTTTATAAAAATATAAAGAGGGACATACAACATATTTGTGCCATTTTAAGAGATTTACATTTCCCTGACACCCAACCATAAACCTCCAGATTTGCATGAATTCCAGGTAAAGAATCCTTGGATATAGAATTCCAAAGATCCGCATTCAATACAAAATATTCTTGTCAAGGACATATATCACAAATTAGATCTGAGAAAATTAGTAATGAAGGGTGAAAGCAGGTCACAGGTTCTGAGGAATTGAGGACCATGAAAGGACAATTTTGAAGGAGATATATCCTTACTATTCCTACCCAAATGCTTCATAATCATATGGGAATCTATTAAAAATTATGGTTCCCAGTTCCTACCTCAGATAAACATGAATGGATATGAAACAGTTTCCTGAACAAATACACAATATTCTTCCATATTTCTGGGCCTCCTGATACAATTTCCTGTTTTGGAAATTGTATTTCCCCTACCTCCAATGAGCAAACCTCTCACTCTGCAAAACCTCCTTCTCCTACCCCCTCAAATTCCCCAGACAGGGGTCACTCTCTTCTCCTCACCCCCAGAGCTCAGGAGTCTAATCTTCATCAGTACATTCCATTGTAATTATCAATGATTATTTCTTTTCCCTTCTATGTGGTGTCCAATTCATCTTCAGTGCCCGTCAGCCAGCATAAATCCCAGCACATAGTACATTTGAAACTCGTTTTCTGAGTGAATGTCCAGTGTGGGAGCAGGCTTGATAACCCAATAGTGGGTTAACAGTGTCCCCAAAATTTCATGTCCACCTGGCTCCTCAGAATGTCACCTTGTTTAGAGATAGGGTCTTTGCACATGTAAAGAGGTAAGGATCTTGAGATAAAATCATCCTGGTTTTAGGGTGGGCCCTAAATCCAGTGATGGGTGTCTATAAGAGAAAGGAGAGTGGGGATGAGCACTTGGGAGACAGAGGCTCTTTAAAAAGAGATGGAAGCATGAAAAGCATTTCTGGGAGGGCATCTGAGGACAAGCAAGACTTTTTCTACAATATTTCCTAGACAATGTGCAATTATTTTACTGCCAACTTCAAACTGGCTAAATGATCCCTGAACATGTGTATGCCTCTAAATATTTTCCCATCTATGGAGTCTACAAAAGCCCAACTAAAACCATGGTTTTGAACCAGGCAAGTAGTTAGCCGAACAGCCAATCAAATGGAAAGTCTGACCAGCTAAAGGATCCCAGACAGCTAGTACAAATCAGTTGGTCAATTATTTGATTAAATAAGGGGAAATTATGAGATGTGTCCAAACTGGTCTTACTGAGTGGAATCCACAAAATCTTAGTTTTATTAACAAGGAAAAACTAGTCTTATGGAAAGCACCTCTTCAAAACATAAGATAATGTGTATAGAAATAAAGACAACACAAAGTAGGGCAGAACCAAACAGTATTTTATTATTAAATACTATCATGGTTAGTTCAAAAACGGAATGTCTAAATGTATTCCTCCATGTTATCCTTCAATACAAAACCTATTCATCGTCAAAAACCAACATAAATTTCTGAGACAACCCCTTTAGTGACCTCTTATTGCAATCTATTTCAGTCCAACTGTCTTCCATATAGTACCAAGAATCATTTTTTTGCTTGTTGTCAGTGTTAGAATGGGCCTGAGATGTTTTTAGCTTCTGCTTCTCTCTCTCTTTCTCCCTTGCCTTACTGCTTTCCCATGTATTCAACAGAGCAGTATGAAAAGACCCTAGGAGAGAGTAATTTTCATCCATTTTTAAGTTCTTCCTAAAGCCCTTTTTGCTCTCTGGGAAGTAAACCAAAAACTAAAAGTGTCCACTCTTCACGGGCAGGTCTATCCCTATTACATAACCCTGCAGAACAATGGTGCCTAACTTAAGTGCACAGAAAATCACCCAAGGAGCTTTTAAAACTCCCTATGCCCAGGCCATACCACAGTCAACTTAAATCAGGTGGGAATTAGGCATCCGTATTTTTAAAATACTTCTTCTACATACTAAAAGAGTCATCACCTCCTCTCTGAATTCTTTAAAAGACAAAGGCTGTCTGGCTTGATCTTTCCTGGAAACCTTCATCTCTTAAATCTGAAATTGTGTAGAAACCATTTTTCTGTTTCTTCCAGGCACTTTCTCTCATTTCTTATTTGACCCTTTTTCAATACTCTGATCTGGCCAAATATGGCCTCTTCTGAGATGTTCCCTGACCACCGTATCTGGAGCAGGCCCCAAACTCCAACTGAGTCACTGTACCATATGACCTTCATTTCCTTCTCATAGCACTTATAACTAAATGAAATTATTTGTTTTGTGATTTAACTTTTCTATCCACCACCCCACTAAAATGTAGGATCCGTGAGAGCTCTGACATTGGTTGCCTTTTTTTTTTTATTCCATCCTCAGCACCTAAAAGGATTGTAGGCACAAAGAAAAATCCAAATAAATATATTTGATCCATAGAAGGATCCAAGTAAATATATTTGAATGGATAACTGGATCAGTGAGTGAACAGAGATTAATCTTTCTTCATTGAATTCTGTGTCCTTGAGGTCACCGTCTATACTTAACCCTTGGAATCCCTTATATTTGTATATTAGCTTAAAGCTAAAAAAGCAATTTCATAAATAATCTCTTAATGGATCCTCACAATAACGTCTTAAAGGAAGTAGAACAGTGATAGTACTTCTCTGATGACAAAACTGAGGGTCCAGAAAGTTTAAAAAAATATATTTTTCAGGATCACACAAACAAAGTGATGTGAGAATCTGAACTAAGGCATTCTGACTTCTGACCCATGAGGGCGTCACAAGGCCATGTGGCCACCTCTTTAATTCCTGTCCCCTCAGAGGAACATGACCTCACAATTAGAAATTGGCTGACTGGAGAAGGCTGGAGACACTGAGGGAGAAGCACAGTTTTAGCAGCATGTATGAATCCCTCCAGCCAAACAGGAAATTGATGTCTGTAAATAGTTTTTCCAGGGACGATACAAGTGAGGGATGGGGGTTAGACTTATGAACAGGGTTGGAAAATGTCAACATGTACTAACCTGTCACTTCCTTGTGCAGTCACTAGACTTCAGGCCTAGCACATCCAATATGGATTCAATAATAAGCATCCACCTGAAGGCTGCCATCCCTCCGAATTTATCTTTTTATATGGTAGATTTCTTTAGAAGATTACGTGAATTACACCGGGACTTGGGGTTTGCTACTGCCTCTTTTATAATTACAATAAATAAACTACCCCAAAAAAGTATAAATTCTGTGATCTGTCTCATCATTCCCATTAAAATTCAACACTAACATTAAACATACCCAGATTTCAACAAATTAATTAAGTGAAGCCATGTGAGAGACCTTTCCATGCACCATACACTATATTTGCTTGCATTTTTTACACTCCTTCTAAACTCCTTCAGTTAACTATTGTGCAATGCAAGGCCTTAGGAAGAAATCCAGAGAAAGAAACAACCACAAAAGAGTTAATGTCCTTGTAAAGGACTTTATCCATGACCTCAAAATATTTGCTGTTTCATCCCTGGAACCACACAAAGCTTAAATGACTCACAGCTGTACTATGCCAAACCATATGATATTATTTACAAGCATCCACATGGCATGAATACTTGAGCAGCAAAGAGGCCAAAATTCTTTAAAAACTTAAATAAGAAGCCAAAGAATCCTGCTTTCCCTCCTTTGCCTGAATAAAAAGCATCACATAAGAAATAAATATTTATGGAGAGCCCAAATCTCATCTATCTTAACTGTGATATTCCAAATGAAAGGATGCTATAATTGGAGCATATATTACTCCTTACCCCAAACAGAAAATTGGTAGAAAGCAGACTCTAGAAGAACGGCCCAATTAGTCCCATGATTCTCATGGGAGAACGTCAGCTCTCAGTCTGTCCATTAGCTTTGCAAAACCAGATGAAGTCTGGAATGAACATGAGTCAGAAATGAGAGGCATGAGAGCAAATATAAAACCTAAAGGTCCAAATAAGTCAGAATGCAGAGTCAAGTTCATCTATTCCAGGGAGGAATGACGGATTGGGAAAGCAGGTTTAGGGAGCTAAATTCCAAGTCGCAGAGAAAGATTTTAATGTCATGTTAACCCATGATTTGCTAGGTTACACACCTAGCTAGTGGCTCAGTCCAGACTAAATCAAGGTCTTCTCACCTCTAAATTATTAACCCCACTACATTGCAAGATGTCCCTTTGTCATTGAAAACATGTTGGGACATGCATACCCAGTAAAGATGCGAATGACTTTTTACTAAAACAATACTAAATAGTCTATTTACTAAAACAAGTTTGTGCTTGTTTTCTCATAGTCTGTCAGTAGATAAATAAACATGATTTGCGGTACAAGAAGAAGGAAGAAAGGCACATGAGAGGACACTAGAGTATTTGTCTTGTTCATGGAAATATTTGGATCTTAGTAACTTGAATTGCATTAAATGTTATTTTAGCAATAATGCTATGCAGTGAGCATCAAGCAGAGTTAACCTGTCATACCTAATTTTTTAGTCCAATTACCATCCTGATTTACAATGTGTGTTCTTCTTACTGGCAGTTAACTTTGGAAGACAATTATGAGAAAAAGAGCTCGCCAAAGAAATTTCTTCTTCTGTCAAACTTACCATAACATTGGAGGGGTGAAAGGGCAGGAGATAATATTTGTCCCCAAGTTGTCCCTCATCATTTTTTTATTCTCTGTGCATCATGAAAAGTGAATTTTCTTCCTGTTCCTTGCACGAGTTGTTAACTTCTTAACTCGATGTTTCTGCCCATTCTGCCCCCTCTACCTGGAATGCCCCTTTTCTAAATCATTATCATCTAATGCTACCCATCCCTATACACTCGATTCAAGCTTCACTTATTTTATGACACCATCTCTGCACCCAAATACAGCTAAGATCTCCCACCTCGGAAACTTAAGACTCAATCTCTTCTCCTACCACATTCGCCACATGTATCACAAATGCTTAGCACAGAAGTCAGCAAACTTTTTTCTGTCAAGGGCCAGATAATAAATATTTTAGACTCTGTGGGAAAAACAGTCTCTGTGGCAACTGCTCAACTTTTCAATTATAGCAAGAAAACAGCCATGGACGATACGTTTGTTTAGAACAAGCATGGCTGTTTTCCAATAAAACTTTATTTACAAAAAAAGAATGAGAATCTGCTGGTCCTAGTTTTCTGACTCCTAGCCTAGCATAGAGATATACAGCAAGGTAGTCAGTAAATAGCAGACTGATTAAATTTGATAAACAACATCACTAACGAAAAACAATGCGTAAGTTGACATGCTATACTGTGATTATATATTGAATGAAGTACAATGTAAACTGTGTAAATAAATTATGCAATTTAAATAAATTATGTAAATAAGGCACAATGACTAGCATTATCAATTTTTTTGATAACATCTGTGAATAGAAGAGGGGAATCATGGCATTCCAATAAACAATATGATACTAAAGCCTAGACAAAAACTCGGCACTCTTATTGACTTCCCTTTTTTTTTTTTTTGCATAATCTGTTAAAAAAGAAAGTTTATAGAATGCATGATTCCATGGGGATTGTGACTGATAGCCAGATCAGGTTGTTTCTTACAAAAATATCTGGTTTGCCTATTTATATTGAATAAAATCCAATAAACAATTGCTAGCAACCTACCCTTCATCTTACACTCTCTTAATAGAAATAAATATAAAATTATAGTGACAAAGTTGTCATAGTTGTCACATATTTTATTATAAGCTTGTTTAAAGAAATTGGGATTGAATTCACATCCAAATTCTTATTTTTGTTTCAAATAGATTTTGACAATATTTGTCACAGCTTTTACTAGGAAGTTTTCTCAGCCAAAGAATTTACTGGTTTTCAATTAACCACATAACAATTATGCAAAATACAATCAAAAGTGTTTATTTACTTGGATTGATTCCTATTGTTGATACCAAAGTCTTCTATTGCCATAGGTAAAATATTTAAACAAGATCATTGACTAAAACATGTGAAAATACTTTGTCTTACTTGGAAGTGATAAACTTTTCTGAAATATGGATTAGAAAACCTCGGGTCATTCAAAAAAATACTACATGGCTATTTTTTCCATTGAATTATTTTCTACCATCTTTTCAAAAAGATAGAAATTACAGAATTCTACATCTGAATTCCTGCTTTCCTCTCTATTCTTCTGTTTAATATAAAAAATAGCAAGAAGAATGGCAAGATAAAATAAAGGAGGGGAAAATAACATAGATAATTATTTCCCCACTGGAGAAGGAGATCCTAAATAATCACCTTGTATGAAACAGTCTCTTCTATTTAATATGGCTCTTTTCATTTATTTTTAGCAATTCTCTTCAATATATACAAATTATGCCTTTGTTTATTAAATATTGCTTCATCATAAGACTGAGAGATTCAATACTGGATTTAATCAGGACCATCAGGGCGATCAGTTCTGGGCACCAAGAACACTTGCCCATCTTTATGAGATGGACATAAACATCCCAAACACAGAGATCAAGTCCAAACACACCAAGACATAGAGAAAGAATGATGGAAGCATCATATTTAGTTCTCCTTTGATGACACAATATCTCACTCTGTCTCAGCACTACCTTTAGTGAAGTCATGATAAGTGACATTTATATATCATGGGCTTTTGTGATATGTAGGATGTACATACAGTTAAAGATATTCAAATCAGTTTTTCTGGGTACAAAGAAAGCAAATATTAAATGGGCTCCTGTTTACCTAGATAACATCCTACTATTTCCTATCATTCCATGATTCATAAGAGCATAATAAAGTCATTATATTGAATTTCCTGGGTTTAAAATGTGCTCAAGGATCCATGCAGCCCTCTCTGAGAGTCAACAGGCTGCTTTCTTGTCATTTAATCTCTATATTAGGACAAAGTTCAGACTTTTGCATCTGGCATTATTTACCAACTCACCTATATTTCCCCCATTTGGTGCATCACTTAAAGCAGGACCATTCCTTCTGGAGAAGGAGAAGTAAAGAAGTTGATATTGCAGGGTTTTTTCTTTATCTCTGGCTATGGTCCATAAAACCCAGGTTTAGAATACCATAATTTAGTGCATGACTATTCCAGGGTTCCCCAAGCACTGGCACTGAATCAATATAGGCCACAGAGAATAGAGTAAATCTGAATCCTACTTGCTTTCTTAAAGTATTACTGGAAAAACACACTGAGGTTCCCTTGCCAGCTGAAAACTCGTTGATTTTCCACTGCAGTTAAGTTAAAATAAGATATTTAATTAGGCCACAGGGGATTTAAAAAACATAATCAAAATCACAATATGTGGTGTGGTGCTTGATTTAAAATGTTTGGAGGACTTTCCAATTTTTAAAATTTTTCTCTATTCCAAATAAATAACATCTCTATAAACATGAATAAGAAAAGTAATGATTTAGTGGTCAATTTATATAAAATACAAAACACATAGGTAAAAATTTATATGCATCATGGGAAAATATTCTGATCAATAAATCAAAAAACTTTAAAGATGTCTTTTCCTATAAAAGGCACATATAAATCATGGCATATTGAAAAAAAATCTCCAGATGTTGGGAATTTGGCATGCTATATTCTTTCAATGTATACTCCTGGGTAAGGGAATTGAAACAACTTGCTTAATTCATTAATGAGAGCAGACTAATTGAGGACATGATTTTTATTTTCTAGAAGCTCAATATTAGATAATTAATATCAATTTATCATTTTTCCTCCGTTTCACACCTTCTCTGGTCAGCATGTATGATTATATGTGTTTAAGGAAATAAAATATCTCATTACCACATAGACAAGTCTGATGAAAGAAAACCAGTGGGCACAGAGGGAAGACAACAAAAGTACATGGGATTGGCAGTACCAAACAAAAAGATGACTTAGATTCATGGGCAGATGAGGATCAAAGAAGGCAAACACTGTAAACATAAACCTCTGAATAATAATGCCTCAGATAAATCATTAGCTTTAATGATTATAGAAGTCAATGAAAGGAGTTTGAGAAATAGTAAAACTTTATGACACTAAGAACAAAAAATATCAAGAAAAGCTGACTAATTATTTCAGTTGCCACTACTGATGGGTGAACGGAATACCTTCTAATGTTCCTGGTAGGAGAGTTTCATGATACAATCTTTCTAGAAAAGGGAATTTGTTTAGGCAATTTCTTTTACAAAAGCTTTAACGTATTATATACATTTAGATATATGCATTCCACATCCTAAAATTAATGCTAAGGATTTGTGTAAGAATTCTGTTACAAGAACATAAATTATGACATTTAGAACTTTAAGAAAACAAGACACAATATATATATGTCTAATAAAAGAGGCCTGGTTAAATTGTTTTACTACAACCATATAATGGAATACCAAGAGGCCATTTCAATAATTTTGTAGAACAAGGAAATACGTTCATTTTTTATTGTTTAGCAAATTGTCATGTTAAATTATACTTCTTCTTACCTCATTGTATGTTTGGAAAATTATTAATGTTAGCATTTTACCTGTTGAACTTAGTGTTCATAAATGACAGAGTAGCATAAATACTTCATTTGTAAAATGTAAATGTGCATATTTATTTTGATGTAGATATTGGTTCTGATAAAATACACATGTAACTATAACCTTCTACTGTTTATATGCTGATCTCTGGGTTTAAAAGTGAATTTGGTTTTGTTTGTTTTGGCATACTTGTGTTTCCCTAAATTCTGTACAAGGGAGGGTATATCAGTCAGGAATTCTGCTGCAATAGCAAACAACCTCAAAATCTCTGTTGCTTAAAATAACAAAAGTTTATTTCTCACTTATATTCTAGGCCCTTGAGGAAACAGCGGAGGTTTCTGTCTATCATCCTTGAGCAGCCCCCATCTCAAACACTGTAAATTTCCATGTCAGAGGGAAAGAGAATGGTAAATCTCTCACTGCCTCTGAATGCTTCTGTTAAAAAATTACCCTTATCATTTGGCTCACATTTAATTGGCCAAAGCCAGAAACGAAGGTGTATAACCAATTTTGTCCATGTGCTAAGGAGGGGAATCTCAGTATATATTGCTACTGTAATAATAAAATAAATTTTTAATTCAAGAAGAGTTTGCACTGTTGTGTAATCTCTCATAAGCCATTATAAATTTTTGAGCAGAACATTGATATGAAAAAATAGAAATTTTTTTTCAGGAAGCACAAATCAGGATGAATAACTTTGCATCTAACTTGGCTATGAAGAATGTGTCCAGTTAAATGAAGAGATATTATTAGGGAATAAGGAATACGAACCAAGGAATCATAGGATTAATAGAGAATTTAAGACATCATGTGAATTATTCCCTACCTTCAAGACATAATGATCACACTTAGTCATCACTAGCAGAAACAAATAATCTAATTAAATTTTGGTGGGGGAAAAATAATGCCTTTACCTAGCCCCTGAGTAACTTCATCTATTCCACCAGGAAAATTTTTGTTTCTTTACACCAGCTGGTGAGTTGATGAGGCTCTCAGGCTTGAGAACTGATGGGCCTTGTAATTGCTTTCCTCACTTATGTAACCACAGCTGCAGTTTTCATTCATAAATTGCAAAACTAATCCTTAAAAATTTTTCATATTGGGCATTTGCTTCAAAAACATCCAGTGCCAATGAGTTTGCAGATGTAGCATTTTGAGACAGGAGGGTATTTGATCATTGATCCAAGCACTGGACTGGCTGTCAAAAATCTTTGGTTTTCATTTTCAGATTTGTTATATTTTATTATGGTTCCTTGGAAAATCACTTTACTTCTCTATACTTCCCATGTCACTGCCAGGAAAATAGAAAAGCTTATTTATTTGTCAAGTACTTTAAGAGGCTTAAAGAATTATTTAAAAAAAAAAAAAATAATAAAATAGCACACTGGATTCAACATCATTTTAATAAAATAAACTAAATACACCTAATTGCTTAAAAATACTAGCTAAATATGTTAGTGAACATTTAGAATAGTAAGAAACCAATATGCATTTGAAGAAGAGAAAATAAGCACAGTTTATTAACTCTGACATATAAAATAAACAATAATATTCTTGTACTTATTCTACATATTAAAAAATTTACAGACAAACAGAAAATCAGTGGAAAATACAATACAGTTAAACTGGTTTTCTACATTTGGGATATAATTTATATTCTTTTCTTATTTTTTTTCCATTATATGATTTGTTATTTTTAATCCCATAAAATACAGGCATTTGTAAAAGAAGTACAAATTTAGCCAAATGTTTTCAGTTTGAAATACCAAGTATATAACCAATATCCCTGTCGGGTTCTAATCTTTTTATTTCTACTGGTGATATCACCATCTGAGGTTTTAATAATTTTACAAAATGTTAGTTCCTTAATATCATTCTGCCCTTCATTTTACCACATTGTTATGATAACAGCAAAAAGCACTATACCTAAACTTTCCAAAAGCAAATATAACTGGAAATATATTCTCAAGAACCAAAATCTATCTTGAGATAACATAATTATCTTCCTTTCCTGAGGTTTTCAATTTAGAATGGAATTTTCCCAGTACTATTGTAAATTTTTAAAAAGAGACACTAATTAGCTTTCCTATGCCCATTTTTACCCACATGGCTGGAACAATATATATAAAGCCTTTTGTAAGTGTAAAATTATAGGTATAAAATAATTTATTTTTTACATTAGATGTAAAGATGGGTATATACAATAGTCTTCGGGATACTGATTTTTAATCTTTGCTATTTTAAAAGCATGTGAGGTTTACTCAACCACTATTATGGCAATATTTTATTAATGCAGGTAGAACACTGTTTTCTGTCTTAGGCTATTGGTGAGAGATGGGGCACATCAGAAAAAAGTTCAGAAGACAAACATTCCATCTACCCTTATCTTACCTTTCTATTTAGAATTACTAGAGAAAAATAATTGAATATTTTTGGAGACTTGGAGATTTCAACATGAAGAGAAGGTTAAATAATAAAAAAGACAGGCAATGACATATGATGGCAAGGACGGTTAGAAATTGGAACCCTCATACGTACCTGCTGGTTGGGATGTAAAATGGTGCAGCCACATGTAAAATGGTGCACTTCCTCAAAATGTTAAACACAGATTTACCATATGACCTAGATATTCTACCCACGGGAATATACCCACAAGAAATTAAAACATATGTCCAAACACAAAAAAACTGTACATGAATGTTCATAGCAGCATTGTTCGAAATAGCCCCATAAAAAGGAATGAAGTACTGGTACCTGCTACAATATGGATAAACCTTGAAAACATTACGTTAAGTGAAAGAAGCCAGATAAAGGAATGAAGCCATAAAAAGGAATGAAGTACTGGTACATGCTACAATATGGATAAACCTTGAAAACATTATGTTAAGTGAAAGAAGGCAGAAAAAGAAGACCACGTAGTATATGATTACATTTATATGAAATGTCCAGAATAGGCAACTTAACAGAAACAGAAAATAGATTGGTAGTTGCCAAGGGCATGGGGGAAGTGACTGCTAAGGGGTGTGGGGTTTCTTTTTGTGATGACAAAAATATTTCAGAATTAGATAGTGGTGATGGTTGTACAATTCTGTGACTATTCTGAAAACCACTGATTGTACCCTTTAAAATGGTGAATATTAGGATATGTAAATCATAACCCAATGAAAAAATAAATAATAAATTGTTATAAAGGAAAACTACAATATAAAGTTAATTTTCTGACCTAACATTCAGGTAAAGAAAGTTGTTCCGGGTTGCTAATGCAGCCATTATGCACAACACAAGAAATGGATTGGCTTTTATAAAGGGGGTTTATGTGGTTACAAGTTACACTCTTAAGGCCATAAAGTGTCTAAGGTAAGGCATCAACAATTGGGTACTTTCACTGGTAGAAAGGCCATTGGCATCTGGAAAACCTGTTAGCTGGGCAGGCACACGGCTGGAGTCTGCTTGCTCCCAGGTTGTATTTAAAAATGGTGTTCTCCAAAATTTCAGCGTCAGCTTTCAACAGCCATCTTCAAAATATTTCTCTTGGCTGTAGCCAATGTCAGGGGTCCACAACTCTAAGCATCTCTGAGCAAAGCCAGCTCTTTTATATGGCTCCAGTTATTTAATTAAGACCCATCCTGAATGAATGGGGTAACATCTCCATGGAAATTATCCAATCAAAGGTGTTGCCCACAGTTGATTGAGTCATATCTCCATGGAAACACTCAATCAATAGGTTCCAACTTAATCAACACTAACACGCCTGCCCCCACAAGATTGCCTCAAAGAACATGGCATTTTGGGGGACATAATACATCCAAACCAGCATAGAAGTCTTTCTCCTTTTCCTCTTTAGTGGAAAACTTAGACTTTCCCCTTTAGTAATAAGTTAAATTACAAGTTCCACCGAAAGCATATTTTGCATTAATTTCTCTCTATTCATCTGAGAGGTGAAATTGTACTTCTCATTTTGATAAATCAAAAAGAATTGAACCAGTTTTCCACTAGGTGAATTCTTCTTTTTCCTCCAATTTGTACCAGTCTTGTACCAAGAGCACACCTGAGCCTGCATGTCTTCTAAAACAACAAAAGCATATTCATACTGTTTATATAACACTTTATCAAATGCCGACAATCTCCTCAAAACTATGTTATTAGGTTTCAGAAATGTCAGTGGACAATTTGACAGTCTCATTCAGACAGCTTTGCGCAAACACCTAAACTGTTTTTTATGGAAAAAAAAGAAAAAAAAAATAGCATTGAACTGAGTGAATTTTAACAGACCTCAAAGTTAGACTGAGAGAGTGCATGAGTGTGTGTGTGTGTGTGTGTGTGTGTGAGAGAGAGAGAGAGAGAGAGAGAGAGAGAGTGAGGTTACATTTTTCCATTTACTTTCACTCATAAAAATTAAATTTATTATTTCTGAAAAGGCCACTCTTTCCTCTTTCTTTTAAATAAAATACATGTGAATTGAGTTAATTTGAATCAGGATTAGGAGACGTGAGACCTCACTTACCCCTTCCAGAGCAAGGCAGATTAGAGCTTCCTTGACATTTCTTGATGCTGTCCTCGGCCGACAGAGGGCAGGAGTAGGGGTGCTCACACTTTTTCCCATACCAGCCTACTTTGCAGTCACATCTTCCACAATTACACTGTCCATGACCTTTACAAGGAGAGTAGTAAATACATTTATACATATAAAACTATATCAGAATTATTTTTTATTCTAATATTGAATGTCACAAATTAGTCAGGATCTTAACACAATATGAAACATCAAGGCAAAAACTACATTTTCCTCAAATTCTTAAATACCTTTAGTTTTAATTGATAATGACAGGTAAAAAAAATCCACAGGTACACATAAGAAAAAAAAATTTTAAGAGAAGGAGAGAGAGAGAGATCACTTTGGTTTTATTGGAGAATCCTAACTGATACAGGCCATAAACTTATCTTATTAAAAATCTCAATGCATGCCATTTTATTGGTGTCCTGGGGCCTAAAAGGAGCATTTGGCATTTCATGGATTTGGCAATTAATTCATAAAGAAGGGAGCCACAGAAAATGCAAAACAATTTGTTTTAGAAGCAAGGTCCTTATCTTCTAGAGTTCTCTGCACTTTATTTTCATTGGCTTTTATCTACATATCACATGCTTAGCCTAGAGACATAGCCTAAAATCAGTATCATTTGTGGAGTTCTCAATCACAGAAGACCCTTTTAGTATCTACAAAAGAGGTTGTGAATGAAAGAAATTAAATTTCTTTACACATGAACACAGAGCCTGGAAGAAATATGATGAGCACTGGTATGGTATAGCAAAAAAAAAAAAAAAAAAAAAAAAAAAGCCTAGATCGTCAATCAAATAAGTGGATTCAAATCCTAGTTCTGCTACTTACAAAATGAGGCTGGTCAAATGATAATCTCTTTGAGGTTCAGTTTCCTAATTTTTAAACAAAGCATCAACACTTGATCTATCCATATGTATCATAAAGTGAATTATATACCTTAAAACGCTACATGAATGTCATTTGACCCCACATATGTAACCAAACAGGAATATAAAGGAAAGCATGGTAATTTAAGCTGAAATTTTCTTAATATCCATTAAACATGCATATAGATACTTATCATTACAGATTCAGAATAAAGTGAATTTCTACAATTGCTAGAGAAATGCACGAAGAATTTTAAAGGAGATGGAACTACATTTTTTACAAAGTAAATCAACTATAATGCTAATGGATGAACATCCATACTACTTTTTCTTTGGAATCTAACATTAACATACATCTTGCATTACAAAAGTCGATCTTCAGTGAAATCCAGTCCTAATATTCCATGGGATTCTGTGGGCAGATGTGTATCTTCTGAGTTAAGAAAAACCTGAAGTGTTTTCTTTATGGAGCAAATCATAAAATCACAGCAGGTCAAAGTGGGGTGAGATATTCAAGATAATTTGATCCAAATCACTCATTCAACATTACATTTGATTCAACAAGCATTTATTGAGTAACTTCCATGTAGCAGAGTCTATAAAGCAGCAAACAGCTGTCATCATTCACCCTCTGCCTTATTGCTCATCAGTTTTAGAGGGAAAGAAAACCATGATTATTCATAAATAGGTTTGAAATGCCAGAGTATTATAGTAATTCATACTTACTGGCAATTATAACTCAGAGATTGTTCAGTTCTGTGGTTTTGTGTCTGTGTTTTTTTTTTTTTTTTGCCATTTTTCCAGCTTAAGAAGTTCCTGTACTTTTTCCCTACCCTCATCTGATTTAGGGCAAAATTTTCAAATAGAGCTATGTTGCAAACGCATACATAAATAAAGAGTTGTAAAAAAGATAAACATTAACTTTTAAAGCACATTTAATTCTGCTGTTTTATAGGAAACAGTAGATATGAAATCCTTGGGGACAAGAGGTTTCATTTCAGGGGCATTTAGATCTGCCACGAGGAGACTGGACAAAATACTGGATGTGCTGCTATTTGTGGAAGACAGGTTGACACTTTCACAACAAAATTTGAAAAAACAGAACAAAACAAAACAAAAACCAGAGTTGGATTGAAGGGAAAAAGAAGCTTTACACTTGAAAGTTTAAAATGACTGTAAATTTCGAGTAAACCTTCCAGCAGGCAAGGGTCCCAGGAAATCCCTAACCATCAAGGTGAATGCCACCTGCGGCTGGGGGCTCCTGAATTCACCTGCAGCAGCATGTGCCTGGGGACATGGAATGGAGCAGAAACCAGAGGGACAAAGGTAGGTCCTGAAGGATACCAGTGGCTGAGGGAGAAAGGGTCTCAGGTTGTGTAGCTGGAATACCTGATCATCCCAGCCATCACCGTCTATCTGAGGTTTATTCACATGCCGACATTTTTAAAAGAATTTGTGGTGGAATAAAACAAATCCATGAAGCCTATCAGAAGTTATTAAAGAAATGTTTAGAGTTAAAATCTGATCCAATTAATATCAAAGGGAGTCAGATGAATTGTGGAGACCTTAATAAATTTAGACAAAAATGCAGATGCTCTAGAACTAGAACAACCTTTGTGGCCCCATTCATTTTCTGTTTTTTATTCTCTAAGTTTCTTTTCTCCAACATCATGTTATTATTGCAGCTTTATTTTTCTATCCCTTTGATTTTTTTTTTTTTTTTTTACAAACACTAGGGGAAAATTACAACCTATAAGATCTTAAAGTCCAATTTCCTCTGCACTTAATGCAGCATCATAAACATTCTCAAAGATTACTCTTATAAATTCATGCTGGACCTGCAGGCATTGCTATTACTAAGCAGAGTTGGGAAGGACATAAACTGTGTGTCCTCACTTGTGTCTTGTCTGTGATGATAACTAACTTCCTGAGCTTTCTGCCTGAGCCTTGTACCCTGGCCCCTGCTTTACCTAACCCAAACATCCTCTCAACAGCACCTCTGCAGCCAGTTGCTTACACATTGGTGTGGATTTATGAGATAGTGGGATTGCTGTCATCAGCTGTGAGAAGAAACTCTGCCCCTAAATGGGAAAGTATCAAAGTGGGAGACTTTGGCCAGTTCAGGTTGGCCACGTCTCTTCCTCAAATTTCCATTTATCTGTTTCTATGCTATGCCATCAAGATTCAGAATCAACTGGAAAAGTTCAAGCTGAGGAAAGAGTTGTTAAAATACGTGTGACATAATTAAATTACCCATAAAGAATGCAATTTCTGAAGGTCAGTGAATATACAGTTTTACATGATAAAATAGTGGCATATAGGATGTTTTTGTTGAAGGTTTCATTGTTTTGGGAAAGTATAAATGCCCAAACAAATATCCCAATGATTACACAGAAGAAGTAAATATAATAGTAATAGAAAAAAGGTTTTTTATACATCTATTCTAAAACAAAGAACAATACTATTCACAGAGGTGTGGCTTCATTTAAAAGTTTTTTAGGGATTAATTGACAGAATGCAAAACATAAACATAACTTGCTTGCTTACAATGAAAAATTTTATCTTACATCTTTCAATAACATGAAGTTGCAGGCTGTCAAAATATATTTAGGAATGCTAGAGACCCATTTTATAGGAAACTAAATCTTTACTATAAAATCCTGTATGATATTTAATCAGTGAATTTAGAAAATCTTTAGAAATCCAAAGTATTGATACCTGATTCTTAAGCAGGTGTTGAGCCTTTCAGAGATGACAAGAAATCATACAATAAAATTGTTATTTCTCTTCTGGAGTCACTAGTTTCTCAAAGTCAATATAAAATTTATGCCAAAGAGGGAGAGAAGAATTAATTTGTAAAGATAGAATCAAGAACATGAAAATGCTTGGTTTTAATATATAAAGAATAGCTTAGAAACACTAAGATCAATTTAGCATAAACACCCTTTAGACTGCCATAGCATCTTATACCAACGTCTTTATAAACTAAAAGTGAAAAGGGCATAGAATAAGAAATTTAAAGACCTGTGTCCTTGATCTACATGTGCCACTATTTCACCTTTCTAGACACCATCTCAATTTACTTTATCTATAATATGAGAGTACTAGATGTCATGAATCTTATCATGTTTACCTTAAATGTAATGCTTCAGTATTGATTTGTCAAATCTATGTCTATTTTAAGCCTGCAAGAGTTAATTTCACTGCCTCTACCAAGTATTATTTTAAACTGGGTAAACAGAGTATCAACAAAGTAGAGATGCAAGATGCAGAATGTTACTGTTTATCCCTCATATCAACCATCAGAATAATCCAAATAAGGGAAATGCTCTCAAGAGACCTAGAAGGGTACAGTTTTAAAAATTACTCCCATAAAAATTGAAGAACGATACTCTTAAATTCTTGGCATTTAGTTTCAATATGAGCCATCCACCAGTAAATGTGATTGCAGCCTGTCCTAGTTTGCTAATGCTGCAGAATGCAAAACACCAGAGATGGATTGGTTTTTATAAAAAGGGGGTTTATTTGGCTATATAGTTACAGTCTTAAGGCCATAAAGTGTCCAAGGTAACATATCAGTAATCAGGTACCTTCTCTGGAGGATGGCAAATGGCGTCCAGAAAACCTCTGTTAGCTGGGAAGGCACGTGGCTGGCATCTGCTCCAAAGTTCTGGTTTCAAAATGGCTTTCTCCCAGGACGTTCCTCTCTAGCAAGCTTGCTCCTCTTCAAAACGTCACTCACAGCTGCACTCGGTCCAGTCTCTTTGAGTCAGCATGTTTTATATGGCTCCACTGATCAAGGCCCACCCTGAATGGGTGGAGTCACGCCTCCATGGGAGTATCCCAGCAAAGTCACCACCCACACCTGGGTGGGGCACATTCCAAGCAAATCTAACCAGCACCAAAACATCTGTCCCACAAGACTGCATCAAAGAATATGGCTTTTTCTGGGGTACATAATACATTCAAACCGGCACATTCCACCCCCTGGACCCCAGAAAAACATATTCTTTCCAAATACAAAATACATTCATCCCACAATACCACAAAAACTTAAATCATTTCAGTAACAATAGTTAAGTACAAGACCCCATCAAAATCAAATATAGGCATGGTCAGTCCTAAGGCATACTTTGCCTTTAGCTTTGGATCTGTGGACTTAGAACAAGTTATGTGCTCCCAATATACAAAGGAGGGACATTCATAGGATAAACATTTCCATTGCCATAAGGAGAAAGAGTAAGGAAAACAGGGTTAACAGGACCAAAACAGTTCCTAAAACCCACAGGACAAACTCCATTAGATTTCAAAGTCTGAGAGTCATTAACAGAACAATGTTACATCCTTGGGGCTTGAGAGAGTGGAAGCCTAACCCTTCCTAAGGGCCTTTTCGGCAGCCATTTCCTCTCCAAATGCTTAGGTGAGTGCTCCAACATACCCACACATTGGGGAGACCACCTTCTCGGCCCCACTCTCCTCAAACATCGGGGCAGCTCCTGGATTCCCTTCCATCTCTGGGGCACATGCTCAACCCCTTCAGAACAGTGTGGTGGCAGCCAGGCTCTCCCCAATTACCTGGGAATGTGCTCCACCCTCTTTGGGACCTCGAGTGGCAAAACTCTTCCAGAGCATTGAGGCAGAAAGCCCGCCCTCGACCTCCAGGGCAAACTCACCCTTTCCATGCATGTGGGCTGCTCCGCTCTCCCAGCCTGAGACCTCTTGACTCCAGACCTCAGCCTCCATGGCTCTGTCTTTGAAGAGATTTTTCCTTTAATTTTTTCCTTGTCTGTCTCCTCCAGTCCAGACCGGCAATGGCTCTGTCTATAAAGATCTCGCGAAAATTCTGTTGGCTTTGCATGAAGCACACAGGGGTCAAAGCCATTAGACAATAGGACTTTCAACAAATCCTTTCTGGATAATTCCATCTCCAATCTTGGCTTGTACTGAAATGGTGGCTGGGTTCTGTGTTTGGTTATATCCTCATGTTGGGCTGTAGCTTCTGGGATTCCACCCCCTGGAAGCTCATAATTTTCCAAGCCATCAGCTTCTGGTTTCTTTGAACCCAAGAGTTCAGTTCTAAGTTTATCTCTCTCTGCTCGCATTTTACTATAAGCTGCAAGGAGAAGCCAGGATACATCTTCCACAATAGTCGGGAGATCTCCTCAGCTAAGTATTCCAGGTTGTTGCTTTCAAATTCCTCCTTCCATCTGACACCAGAAGTCAATTTTGCCAAATTCTCTGCCACTTTAAAACAAGGATCGCCTTTCTTCCAGTTTGCAACAACACATTCATCATTTCTGCTCAAGTCCTCATCAGAATTATCTTTAGACTCCATATTTCCATAAACAGTCTCTTTAAAGCAGTTTTGGCCTTTTCTATCAAGCTCCTCACAATTCTTCCAGAATCTTCCCCTTATCCATTTGAAGAGCTGTTCCAACATGTTGGTATTTGCAAACTCAGCAGCAAAAGCACCCCACTTCTCTGGTACCAAAATCTGTCCTAGTTTGCTAATGCTGCAGAATGCAAAACACCAGAGATGGATTGGCTTTTATAAAAAGGGGGTTTATTTGGCTATACAGTTACAGTCTTAAGGCCATAAAGTGTCCAAGGTAACACATCAGTAATCAGGTACTTTCACTGGAGGATGGCAAATGGCATCCGGAAAACCTCTGTTAGCTGGGAAGGCACGTGGCTGGTGTCTGCTCCAAAGTTCTGGTTTCAAAATGGCTTTCTCCCAGGACGTTCCTCTCTAGCAAGCTTGCTCCTCTTCAAAACGTCACTCACAGCTGCGCTCTGTCCAGTCTCTTTGAGTCAGCATGTTTTATATGGCTCCACTGATCAAGGCCCACCCTGAATGGGTGGGGTCACGCCTCCATGGGAGTATCCCAGCAAAGTCACCACCCACAGCTGGGTGGGGCACATTCCAAGCAAATCTAACCAGCACCAAAACGTCTGTCCCACAAGACTGCTTCAAAGAATATGGCTTTTTCTGGGGGACATAATACATTCAAACCGGCACACAGCCCAACCTGCATCATATGGACAGGGAGGTTTACAGCAAGACCAGGCAGCCAGTGGCCCCACAGCTTAGCATGGGCAGGAGTCAAAAAGGCTCTCAAGCCAACATAGGAGAGGGTGTTGACACCGAAACTTATTTTTTCTTTTTAATCATTGTCTTCTTTGAGTTAAGCTTTCTAAACTCTAGAAATATCATCAATCCAGGATGAACATAGTTGCATCCATTCCAGACAAATACTCTTCCTCTGTAGAGGATATTTTTTCCTTTTAAAATGATCAAAACTGCTTAAGAATCCAAGTGGATGTATATAAGTAACAGCTCATGACTTAATGCAAAGACCAAAATAAATCTTTTCAATAGGGAAGAGCTTTTGGGAATTAATTGGATCTAACTAGCACTTTTTATTTTAAAGTAAATCCATTCCTATATAGATTTTCCTTTCAAGACAATGCATGGTAAGTAAATATAATAATTTCCTTTTGTTTCTTCCCTTGATGCTTTGATAATCCACAATGACAAATTGCCCCATGTAATATGGTTGTATCAAATGATTCAATATGCCAAACTAATGCAATTCTAAATGAGGACCAAATATATATCTTCATCATGTTTGGTAGGCAGGGCAGGACAAGCTGAAAGAAATTAGGGTCATACTGAATTATATTTTTCCAATTATGGAATTTGCAACAATAGACCAGAGTGATAAGCAGTCATCAAGAGTAAAGGAGTTATTTCAAAATAAAGAAGTAAATTCAGTGGATCGGCTCATAGAACTGAAGTAAAATACTGAGAGCAGGCAATACACTTTGGATGGCTGTCCATGTCCTGATCAGTTTAATCACACTAATTTTGTCAATAGTATCTTCTTTGCCACATGCATGTGCATTTGTGTATCTGTGTAAATGCATATGAGTCATGTTTGTGTATGGATGAGTCCACATATGCGCACAGACACCCCATTCACACACACACACATTCACACTCATCCACACAACACACACACATACCATGTAGATGATGAACAAGAAAGAAGAGTGAAAGAAGCAAAACTGATTTATTTGGGGGCAGGAATCAAGTTTTAAACTATGTATATCCCCCATGCCCATAATGTAGAAGGCACAAAATATTTCCATTTTAATGCATATTAAATGGCTAAATGGATGGAATGGAAGGAATGGATAAAGTTAGAATGTCAATTAAAAGTCAACTTAGACTAATCCATCCAGAGATTTCCACTGGAATTTAAAAAGCCCTACACTCTCATCATGGCACATGAGGTCACAGATTTTCTGTGTTGTGCTCATTACTATGTACCCAGTACCTAGATCAGATAAGTAAAGAAGGGCACAAATATGCAAATCTTTCCTATCATGTTATATTAATATTTTGTATCTATGAGCAGTTTTCTTTATTAAACAGTAAATTTGTTGAGGGCACAGCCAACACTTTTCTTGCACTTTTATACCCTGGTATCTCACACAGAACCTCTGGCCTAGTTGGCTCTCAATACATGTTTGTTGTACTAAATTGCATTTTAAACAGACATTTATTCAGTAAAGTAAGAGCTTCCAAATGTCTTCAGATTCATAGACTTTGTAAACATTTTGTTTCTATCTCTTAGCTGTGGGAACTTGAGCAAGTTGTGTAGCTTCCATATTCTTAATCATAAAATGAGAATAAAAATTTCCCCTGCATCAAAGTAATAAATAAATGCAACAATCTTGAAAGTACTTAGTACAGGGTTAGCATATAGAACCCACTCAATAGGCGTTAGCTATTTTATTATCATTGCGTTAATGATGACGATAATGAAGAACACTCAGATATGTAACAAATAGGAAAATCTGAAAAGGGAATTCCGTCAAGAAAGTAGTGTTCACAAAATATTTAGGAAATCCTCCCAAACACGAGGGATAATCAGAAGAGGGAAGCCCATCTGCAATGTGGACTTTTAGCAGCATGCTCCCCTGTGCCAGGCCAAAGAAGCCTTTGAAGCTGCAGAGTCTTAATAATAAAGCAGTTCTTTTATCTCCCTTAGCTGGCAAACTTTCAGGGGCTCAGCAGAGTTTCCTATCTAGTCACATATGCCAATCAATTAAGTAGTCAAGCTTAAAGAGATGTATGTGTATATGTTTCTGCCTTCTGTATTGTCAAATATAACTGTACTGAAACACCATAACTCCAACTTTACTAAATGACACTTTTTCATATAAATCTGACTACTTGTTTTTACCTTTGACTCATATTCTGGTAGATGTATTTTCCCCTTTGCATTTAAATCGTGAGCTCCAAAAGTCAAGCATTGTGTTTCTCTCCTTCACTGCGGGAGCCAGTACTCAGGGGAAGACTAGACTCTAGTAATTAGTATCTGCTCCATAAATATTTATGGAATAAAGTTTTTTAATCCACTAATATATAGTGAATTCTGGACTATATTTCAGGATAATTTTAGTACAAATTCCATCAAACAATCAATGCAGAAAAATATCCATGAGTATTGAATTATCCTATTTTTAATATATTAATATAAATGTCATACTAGTAGCTACACTGTCCATTGTCATAAAGTCTGCTAGTTTTGTATTCTCAGAGTTGAGCAACAGATACCTGGAACTATTGGTTTTCCCCAGTGAGGGATTCAACTAATTTTAGGGAGAAGGTACACTTTCATATCTAGTCTTTGCCCTATGTGTGAATTCTCTGAAGGTTTTCCAAGGTACCAGTAGGAACATAGCAAATATTTAATGCTTTGGAATGCATATTTAGTTATTTCTACAGTTTCTGTGAAAATAAGAATGCCTTGCAAATAAGGGAATGGAGCATTTTATTTAACAACAGACATTAGGAGAGCACATACCTGAACAGAAGTCGTCAGAATATCTGTCATAGACAGCTCTGCAGTCCCTTTCATCACACTCACAGGTGTCCCCATGAATATCTCCCCAGTCCCCAGTCGGGTCAACATCGTGGCAAGAACATTCGCCACACACACAAGTCCCTAAATGAGAAAAATAATTTCATATGGGTCTGGTCAAGAAAAATCATGAAAGAAAACATCTTAAATGTTGCTTTGTCTTTTCTGTTACTCACTTTGTATTTGAAAATTACACATATTCAAATAAAAATTATTCTACAAAGGAAAATCTCCACCTAAAATTGATAGTAGAGGTGCCTAAATAAATAAAGTTATCTGTGTCTATAATTATGTGAGACTATAGGATGTGGCATTTGCACCATGTTGGTTTCTGTCAGAGATAATTTTAAAAATATAATATATGATATAATCCTAGCCTCAACAATATTACAAACTATTTGACATAAAGAAAGCTATTAAAAGAAAAATTAGTAAATGATAAAAATATGAGTACTAATATTTTGTAAATTAGGGCATAAATGCTGTCAGAGCTTTGGGAAGGGCTGACGATCAGCAGTAGAGTAATTAGGGATACACAGGCTGGACATGTAGATATGGGGGGGAAATGTTATAGCAGAGTTTGGAGGTAGAACAACTCAAGGAAATTAAATAAGGATAAGGGTGTGGGATCCTAAAGAGCCCTTATAATTGCAGCAGAAGATACGTGTTAAGGAAGACTCAGAACTAAAGGTATGCTAGAGCTGATGAGTCCAAGTTACAGAGAATGCTGGAGATCAGACTGGGAGATATAACCTTGGTTGTCAGTGTAGCGAGTGTCCAGTTGTAAATCATATTTAATTTGTGTGGGTTATCAGTAATTGTTTTTAGGGCAACCTACTTATTGTTTGGATGGAAAACAAAATTAAATCCCTTTCTCATCTCTTATATAAAAATAAATTCCGGTCAGATTAAACATTTACATGTTTAAAATAAAACCATATTATATTTAAAAAAATTCTTTTTATTCAAAACCCCCAAAAAAGAATTACTAAAAGGAAAGAAAGAAAGAGATTAAACAATGTAAAACTCTAAAATTTTTGCAGGAAAAAAAAATCATAAATTAAAAGACAAAAAATATGGAACAACTGGTTCTTGTATATGTAAAAGACAAAGAGCTACTTTCACAATATATAAAGAGTATTTACAAATCAATATATAAATATAGAATAAATATGTCTAAAGCAAATAAAGGCAAAGAACACAAATAGGATATTCCATAGAGAAGTAATGATGACAAGTAAATGTGAAAAATATTCACCACTTAAGATACTATTACTAGCAGAGGGGATGTGGATATTTAAAGCAATATGGAATTAGACTTATTTTGGATGTCAGATTGGTGGAGGTGAAAAAGATTGCTGGCATGCATAGTTCATTTAGGTGTTAGACAATGGGTATCCTCCCACACTGTAAGTCTGGTATAAAATGGTACAACTCTCTGGGTAGCAATTTCACAATAAGTACTTTTTTTACATGTACTTTTTTTTTTTTTTAGTTTCTTTTATTTTTTATTTTTTGTTTTTTTACATGGACGTTATTATTTACCATACCAATCTACTTCAATGACTTATCCAAAGGAAGATAAAAATATTCCAAAGTAATGCTCAAGAATAATAAGTGTGGTTGTATTTATGTTTTTGAAAAACTAAAACTATCCTAAATATCAATCAACGGGGAATTAGTGCTGAAATTAGAACATGCATGGAATCAATACCAAGCTAAATAATAATTAAGTTTTAGCTTTGTAAACATGGAAAGATATTCTAAGTATATTATTAAATTTTTTAAACAACAAATGGAAAATCAGTATGTTTAGTACAAATCAATTTTGTACTAAAAAAGAAATATTAATTCTTGGGGGCCTCTGGTTGACCAAGATGGTTGTGTAAGATGCTCAAGAGTGCTGTACCACCACAAGGTCTTTAACAAATAACCAAAATTGGAAGATTCATTTTCCTTAGAATTCTGGAAAATAGGTAAAGGGTTGTAGTAAATGGATGAGTGTCCAATCAAAAAAACAAAGCTTTAAAAATGGTAGGACAAGCTTGTGTGCACTTGCTGTCCCTTCCAACAAGCCCTCCCAGCGAGGTGTGGAGCCAGCCTGAACTAACACTGCGGGTCGCTAGCCTTGTTCCAGAGGAAGCAGAGAACCCCCTATGTGCACACTGCGGTGCCCGTATATCGGTGCCAATCTATCTGGTGGCAGCCTGAAAGAGTGAATCAAGAGACTCCCCTCTAACTCCGCCTCAGAGAACTTGCCCTGTAGGCAGAAACAGCTTTCAGACACCTAAAGCAGTATAAGAAACAATCAAGTTGAAGCAGCCTGGGGCAAAGGATTACCTGCTTTAAGTCATATGGTAGAACACCCAAGAGAAAGAGAAAGTCTATTTCACAGAGAGTACAGAGGACATTTAAATTCCTGCAAAGAGGGGGAATTGCTAAGGACACAAGAAAGCAAAAAAGTCCAAGACAAAACACAGGCTCAGAAAAGTCAGAGAGGACCCTGTACTTCACATTCACCTGTGGCTTATCTTGCCAGGAGGGATACACTCTGCAGAAGAGCACCAGCCAACATACAGCCAATTTGCAAAGGCTGTGAAAGGGATTTTGAGTTGGTTTGTTTCTCTTAGCCCCAGGCACTCAAGGAAATCTGTCATATCACTACCTGGACACAAATTAAGGAACACGCAGCTCTGGGACTAAATTCCAGAGAACACTGTCAAATATTAAAATGTATGCTTTGTAACAAAAGATTACAATACCAACAAAGAAATAGGAAATTATGGCCCATCCAAAGGAACAAGATAAAAATCCAGAAACCATCAGTGGACATATAGATGAAGACTTTTAAAAAAATGATCCATGACATGCTTACAGAGATAAAGATAAACACAGAGAAAGAATTAAAGGATATCAGAAAAACAATGAATGACAATATGAAAACTTCAATAAAGAGACTGAAATTGTAAAAAAAATACAAACAGAAATACTGTAGTTGAAGACCACAATAATTGAAATGAAAAATTCCCGAGAGTTTCAAGAGCAGATTAGATCTGGGAAACCCAAGCATCAGGGAATTTTCAGCATATGCAGATGTTAAAAAATGGATATACATTGCTTTTAAAATAGTATTAATAAAGGGGGAGAGGGAAGTGACCTATCATGCTGATTTGATTAATAGCTTCTAACTCATGTATGAAAGTGAACCCAATATGAAACTTTGAATAAACTATGTGGGTAATGGGGGAATGCATTCTGTGGATTAGCTCAGTCTGAAACCTTGTTCTCTTGGTCTCTGAAGATGGGCTTTGAAAAACTGGAGTAGCCATGTGCAGGGACTGGGTCTCTGTCCTTTACAGGAGAGCTATAAATAGTTTGGGGGTAAATACATGTGGTACCTTCTGAGAAAGAAAGGAATCATTTTGGTGCCCATTCCTGACCTGCCTTTACACATTCTGCAATCTTACTACCCAGGAGACTCCTTTAGGCAAGCTTCTTCCTATTCTGTCTTGGTCAGTCTGCAACCCAGAGAGCACGAGGCATGAGGAAAGCATAGGGGTGGGGACAGGAGAAGGCAGGAGTGTGGACAAGTGGCAAGTAGTGTGCTTTCTGAAGAACATTCTCTCTGAACCCACATATCTCTGGGGCAGAATTTGTCCCTAAACCATAACCCAATCACTCTTCTCTCTTTTCAGTGGCATCTGAATGGTTATTTTCCACAGTAATACAGTTCATGCTTCATACACTGACATCATACTGGTGACTACTGACCATATGGATAAAAAGGACTCAAACAGAAGACATATACTTATATACTAAAGGAAAATATAAGGTTAATTGTTATGTTACATAGTCAAATCTACTCTGCATACATTAAAGTAAAGACTTTTTTCCTATGATTTTTGTTCCAAGTTTAGGCCTTTGGCTTTCCTTTCTGTATACACCAAAATGTGGCATTTTTTACTCTTCTACGTTAATTTTAAAAATGGATAAAAGTAGTTTGCATGTTAAGGCTTTCCATGTGAGCATTATGTACTAAAATGCATCATTCATTTATAGAAATGAAAAATCAACTTTATAGCTATCTAGATTTTTATAATTTTATAGAAGGAAATATGGCCAACAACTCATGCCACCAGACAGGCAAAGAAAAGTTCTGCATCTATCAGTATAGCAGAAAAATGGTAGGAGGAGATGTTGAAAACATGTATTTTCCAAGATTTTTAAAAAGTGTTTGAATGAATGTGTTCAAGCGCTGATTGTGGTGGTGAATTCACAACTATATGATGAGACAGTGAACAATTGATAGTACACTGTGGATGATTGTATGGTATGTGAATATGTTTCTGTAAAATTGCAGGGGAAAAATAAACAGGGATCCACATGCTGGAGAAAATGTGGAAAGAGGGATGTACCTAATCACTGTTGATGGGGAAGTAGAATGGAACAGCTTGTCTGGAAGGAAGTATGGGATTGCCATAAGATCCTGCAACCTCATTATTGGGTATATACTTGAAGAACTGAGAGCAAGGATATGAATGGACATTTGCACACTGGTGTTTATGGAGGCAGTATTCACAATTTATAACAAATGAAGGTGGCCTGAGGGTACATTGACTGATGAACAGAATGGTGAACTGTGGTGTATGCATACAATAGAATACTGAGCAGCTGCAAGAAGGAAGAAGTTGTCAGGCAGGCAACTAGGTGATTGGATCTTGAGGACAGCATTTTGAGTGAAATAAGCCAGAAATGAGAAGACAAACATTATAATACTTCACCAATACGGACTAACTATAATATGCAAACTCTGAGAATTGAATCTTAGAGCATAGATATCAGGGGAAGGCTTATTGTAAAGGCCCCTAGATTGTAAGTTCTTACAGCAGTCACATCTATTCCTGAGTTGTAATGGTTATCTCTAAATTCTGAGATGCTGAGCTCTTTGTGTATAACCCGGTCGGTCCCTGGAACTTTGAGTAGCTGTGTGACACCTGAGACTCAAAGCTAGAGTTTGGCAGCTATGAATGTCAGTATTAATACTGCAACTGTTAAAAATGCTGCTAAAGAGATCAGACTTCAGTTAGAGATATGAATGAAGCAGATCTGGTTAGGAATAAGGCAAATCAGACTAAAGGGTAAAGAATAATATTGACTGTTTTTTAAAACTACAACTTCTGTGTGAGATCAAAGGAAGAGATGTTTATTTGGTGCAAAACATTTTCTGAAGCATACTAAATAATTTAACCTGTGCAGTCAGTTTATTCAAACACCATAATTACATGAAACGTTGAATAGGGAGTGAGATCTGGCTGGTTTAGACAGATTAGTGTGAAACACTGATACATCCCAAAGTAATTTGGGCAGAGAATAAAAATGTATTTGCATAGCCCCACTGAGGTACTGGGGGAAAATGTGGAAATATTAAACTTTTCCACCTGGGGAATTAGTGATAGTCTCACAAGCATTGGGAACTGCCAATTTAGAAGACCAAGCCCTCAATCCTGGGGCTTGCCCTTATGAAGCTTATTACTGCAAAGGAAAGGCTAAGACTACTTACAATTGTGCCAAAGAGTCTTCCCCAGAGAACTTAGTTTGTTTCTCAAACGTGGCCTCTCTCTCTCTGAGCCCACTCCGCAGGTAAACTCACTGCCCAGCCTCCCACCCCCCCCCCCGCCCACATGGGACATGACTCCCTGGGGTCTAAATCTCCCTGGCAACGTGGGACATGACTCCCAGGGATGAGACTGAACCCAGCATCATGGGTTTGAGAGAGTCTTCTTTACCAAAAAGAGGAAGAGAAATGAAACAAAGTGAAGTTGCGGTGACTGAGAGATTTCAAATGGAGTTGAGAGGTCATTCTGGAGGTTATTCTTATGTGTTATATAGATAAGCCTTTTTAGTTTTTAGTATATTGGAATAGCTAGAAAGAAATACCTGAAACTGTTGAACTGCAACCCAGTAGCCTTGATTTTTGAAAATGATTGTATAACTATGCAGCTTACATGGTATAAGCTTGTGGCTCACACTCCCTTTATCCAGTGTATGGATATATGGGTAGAAAAATAGGAACAAAAATTCAATGAACAATAGGGGGGATAAGATGCTTTGGGTGTTCTTCTTTACTTGCATTTTTTTCCAGTTTTTATTTTTTTTCTTGGAGTAACGAAATGTTCAAAACTGATTTTGGTGATGAATGCACAACTATATGATGGTCCTGTGAACAAATGATTGTATACTGTATATGATTGTAGGGTATGTGAATATATCTCAATAAAACTGAATTAGAAAAGAAAAAAAGTGTGTTTAAAAGGGTTGGATTTGATCTCAATGGTTAGTTAACTTGATTTAAATAATATTTTAGCAATCCTAATATATTTTTAAACTCCTTTCTGAGGTCAGTCTTAATTTTATAGGACTCTGTGTTGCCATCTTCATTGAGCAAAAATATTAAATTCTATACACAGTTTCTATATTTATTGTGTCCAATATTACATTTTTATGATTGAATATAGAAGTCAAATGAGCCTACATCAATACTGTATTTCAACCAGGTCTTCAGTTTACCCATAATTAAGACAAGAGGGTTTTTCTGAATGCTCTCTGGATAATTAGATGCTCATGCTGTAGATGATTCTGTTAGTCAAGAGACATTTAACAGAAGTATCTACAAGAATTGCCTTTTAGCTGCATTGTACAATTTCTGGATGGCTGCCAAAGAAATTACAGTCCCTCTGTTAACTACTTGTTTAGTGAAGCTAAAAGAACTACAGCAACTTTCTTATCTTTGTGTTTTCTACTCAATAACACAAGAGAATAGTGTTTGTATAGTAAATGTTGGTTTACATGAAAGCAAATGATTTTAAAAGATGACTTCCTCCCACATTAGAGGAAACACGGAAAAAAAAAAGAGAAAAGGAGTGCTAACAATTAAGAACTTTGTTTTCCTCCCAATTGCACAGTAACAAGTATGAATGACACACCTCTGTTACTGCAAATTTTGCCATCTGGAGATGTGCATCTTCGCTTGCTTTCCCAGGGGGTGATGTCGCACTGGAATTCGCATTTATCTCCATGCCAACCAGCCTCGCAGTAACAGTTTCCACAGTAACACTTTCCATGGCCTTTACCCAAAATGAATTTTATACAGTGAGGGAAAAAAACAACTTTTAAAAGCAAAATTAACTTTCTACCTCTTTATGATCATTTCTTCTTTTTAAAATAACATAACTGCTCCACATTCTTGCTTAAAACAATCACAGTACATAATTTGCCCCCCCCCCACCAAAACACCATGGTTGTGTCTTTACCTACATAAGTATACAAATAAAGCAAGACAAAAGTGTCCTTTAACTTGTCCTAGCCACACAATTGATTTGAATAAAAGAAATGACATGAATGACCATGAACGTGTATTACTTTGCAATCTCAAATGTTTGCATCAAATTCAAATGTAAGCAAGGCTTACATTGTAAGGGCATTTCTTGAATCAGTTATTAAAACATTTTGTTTGAAATCAACTGTTGAGAAACCAATGATGTGTATTTACTTTGATGCACATTATTAATGACTGAACCAATTCTGAAACCAGAAGAAGTATTTTGTTTTTTCATTCAACTGTGTCCCACAAGTTGTTCCCCCACCACCACATGCAAAAGAGGTTTTCAGCCAGTATCAATACTTGGTAGTCACCGTGTGGACCTTCGGTCTCACAATCAAGTTCCCATTCTGTTTGTCAAGGGGCCCTGATCATTTTGTTTCCAGATCCCACCACAACCTTTCAGCTCGTAACTCTGTATAACTGTTACCATGTTCTTTCAGTTTCAGTCCAAGCAATCTGTAATGAATTGTCACTTCATTGCTTCCTGCATCTGTGTCTAGTAAACCTACAAATTCCCAAAGGATAATAGTTCTATTTACCTCAAAATTCACTCCTCCTGCCCTTTCTCATTGGTAATTATGCCACCCAGCATGAATGTGTGCCCCTGTTTTTAAAAATATAGTGAAAGCTAAGGTCACACTGAATTTTGATTTTATTCTATTGTTTGTGTTTCATAGTAGTCTATGGCTAAATCTTTGTTCTTCCCCTTCTCTTCTCTTAGGGAGGACTCATAGGAAACTGATCGTGAAACTAGGTTTCATTTCAAACACTGTGGCAACTCTGGCCAATGGCAACAGTATCAGTAGGGCCTGTGAAAGTCACAGAGGAAGCAGGGAATAAAATAGAATATTCTGGTCTCCTCTGCTGTTCTTGTCTGTCAGATGAGACTTTCTTCAAGCAGATATAGATCAGACAGAGCCAGAGACAGAGACAGAGAAAGAGTTAGGGACTAGGCAAATGATGCCACGTTTTCTTTCTAAATGAACCATAATCAGGATACCCACAGAAAAACCCTCCTTAACTTAATAGATAATGAACATTTCTACAACAAAATTGAAATTTTAACTTGTTCACTTGAGCATGTTAAAGGCTATCAAATGATTTAGTCAATAATAGAAATACTTTATCTATACATTTTATTTATGATATTAAAGATATTTCTACAGGCACACAGAGCAAAACTATATTCCAGTGTCATACCCCAAGCCTCAGGACCTTGAGGATTACACTTGAAAAAAGCTAAAGACAGCTATATGCTAAAAGCTCTTCCTAGGAATCAGGTTTTGGAATACTTGACCAATTGCTTAAACTGTGGAATATAGTTCCTCTGTAATTTCAGGGAATTTATACCTAAAGTGCTACATATGTAAGGATTATATTAACAAATGATCATAAGTTTATATTCCTCACACCCAAAGTACTTATATGTTTATGAAATGGTATTGGAAAAGGGATTTTACTAAGTAGTCATTGAGATAGAGGTGAATAAGGAAATAAAAATTACATAAAGCTCTATTTATATGCAGATATTGAAAATTAAACAGATATTCAAATAACTCAAATGAAAATATTGTAACAGGACACATCTGGATAACTGAGATAAAGTATAAGCTTTGGGACAGTGCATATTCCAGACAGTAAACATAATTCTTTGCTTTGTGTAAATGAATAGACAAGGCAATCTCCTTTTGTGTTGCTTCACTGATGGACCGTAGAATAATCTCTCAACACATGTGTTTCATGTTAATGACACATATAAAGATCTACAGTCTAGGCAATGTCACCCCCTGAGGATGTTTACTGAGTGCTTTGCACCATGAAATTGCCTAAGCCACTAACAAATGCAAATAACAAGTGGAAAGGTCGAGAGTTAAACATTTCCTATTATGTTCTTTCAAGTTAAGTTTTTATATTCACACATGTGAGTAGACTTTGCTTTGGTTGTGTGTTGGTCCTAAAGCACTCCCCATCTCTTTTTTTATCTGTAATAATTGTAAGTGAAATATCAAAAGGACAAACATAATTTTTGATGTGGATTTATCTAATTGTTTTAATTATTTTTGGAATGAGCCTTTTAAGAAAGTTGTCTGGGCAGCAGCAGCTTGCTTAGGTCACTGACTTGAAAATGAATAGAAGAATCTTTTGCATTTGTTTGTTTGTTTGCTTGTGTGTTGAGCTATAGAAAGAAAACCACGGAGAAAGGGGAAAAAACAACAACAACAAAAAAACAGGCCTGAAATGAGAGTATCTGGGTGACCATAGGAATCAAACCTATAGAAATATGTAAACAGAGACAAGCTTGTCTTATGTTAGTGACGCTTTGTCTAGGGTTTTCTTGTTCCTCCTGATCCCATTTGTCCCCAATCTTTCCAGGGAAAATACTCTTCTGGAATTGCCCATTCCAATGCAGGGCAGGATCCCATGAACTGGAGTTTTGTCAAAGAGGAAGTGAAATAAGCAATTGTTGCTTGGGAGAGAAGAGGACAAAGGTGACATTACATGTTCATCAGTAATGGAGAAGAATTGACCTCAATTACTAAAGTGATTGTCTTCCCTCTCCAATTTCCTTTCTCTGTGTCTGTCAAGCCTCCCCAGTGAAACCCTGGGAAGAGGCTTACAGAGAAGGAAATCACTGGGTGAAGAGGGTCTCCTCTTGGGGGAGCTCTGTAAACTATAGGGTGCTGATGTTCTTCTGAATGGTGAGGGGTCAGGAGCAGTCTTTTGAGTCAGACAAACATCAGCTTCATCTGTAACTTGTAGAACGATCCTTGGGTGAGTTATCTGATTTATTCAAGCCCCAGTTTTCACATTTGTCCAGTGGATAAAAATTAATTCTTACCCTAGAGAGATGTTGTGAGACTTAACATAATGAAAGTGAAGTACTTGTTGCAGCACTTGCACTAATAAGCATGCAATAACTGGTGCAATGGAAAAATGTGTTGAGCAATGGTGATACACTGAAAAGATGATGAAAAATCGTATCTAAGTGTGGGAACAAATTCTAGGCTAACAATCCTTATTGGCCTTGGATGTTTGAAATAGGACACGAGATTGGGCACAAGCTAAATGTTTAAAGTTTAGAAATGGAAAGAGAATGAAATTAGAGCAAGGAATTGAGGGATTAAGAGAAAAGAGATAAAATTTAAGCAGCTAAATTGAGCAGGGAAGATGGAATGCCACTAGGACCACATCAGAGCTGTGTGGTTGGCCCATTACCGAGATGATCTGATTCTCTTCTGGGGACAATCTGATTTTGCATTTGAAAAGTACCAGTCTCCTCTGAATGCCTTAACACTGCTCATAATTGTTTTCCAAGTAAACATAGGTCCAGACTAATATAATAAACCTAGTGCAGAAATCTGTGTAGTGATAAAAGCACAATGGACCAGGTGAAAGACCAGGTCATCTTATGAATGTCTGAAGAGTTAATATACCTACCTCCACATATTTCTTCTGTTTCATCATCTATGCATTCTCTGTCATCACACTCACAAAATTTACCATAAATGAGTCCATTTCCATCTGAATTATCACACTTACACCTGCCACAGTGACATGTACCTAAATCATTAAAACAAGGGAAAGATTGTTGGTTACATGTAGATAACTTATAATTAATGAATTTTTATCCTACCTCTTTCAAGAGGGTACATAATTCAAAATCAATAAATTTAATATTCCAATTATGTATGTCTATGGGTATGATTAGAGAACAGTATATTCTTTCTTGAGTTTATTATAATTATGTTTTATAGCACAGAGCTATTGTTATTTACCTTGAATAGTTTTATGAATGTAAATTTGACCTCCTTAAATGCAGAGCTACTTTTTACATGTCTATTCATCCAATGCATGAATGAATATCTTCTGATAACACTTGGGTCTGAAGTGAACTACGGTAGAAAATTCTGCATTTGGCAAGGGCAGCAAACTTGCTTACCTTCCTGAAAGGTATTTATTTGATGATTTACACAATATTGGAGCATATTATTTATATAATAAACATCCGTGGAATTAATTCACTAGCCAATGCATGAGTGAAAAACTTAGATGCTCCCTGCAAATTTCATATGCCCAATGTTAACCGGGGGCACGTATTCATAGAAGAGTGAAACCAGAGTGGAGGTTTCCTTAGGCACAGATTCCCGGGACCTCATCAGAAGCTCAGGGCAGCCTGAAATGCTACAAAAGCACCGGAGTCATCTGATCTACCACACGCCACATACCTAGGCAAGTCCAAGGATTTGACTACAGCCTCCTAGAGTGATTTCATTGACAGTAAAATAGCATCCAAATAATATTGAAAGATAGAATTTCCACCTGAAGAACTTCTTCTTTACACTTATTTTTTAACTTTTAAACAATCATCACAGCAACCAACATACATTAATTGAGACTTTACCACTTGTCAAACAACCCGCTAGACTCTAGAAATCCAACAGGGAATCAAATAAGCCTTTCTCCTGCTCTCAGGGTTTTATATGAGTAAAACCAAGGTGATAAAACAAATGGAGAAGTGTAATGTGTTGCAGAATCATACAGCAAGGGGATTTAGCTGAGATCTGGAGGTCAAACAGTAAGTCCCTGAGGAAGTTACTTTTTTAGCTTAGAACTGAAAGCCAAAGAGGAAAAAAAAAGTTAAGTGAAGTAAGACGGCCACAGCAAAGGCTGTGGTGAAAGAGAAAATAATGTAGCAGGGTTGGATTATAGAAAGTGTCATGGAAAGGGACATGAAATGAGGTTACATAAGGCAATTAAAACTGCAGTTCACGCAGGCCTTATAGGTCCTGTTAAAGATTTCCAACTTTGACCTAAGAATAATGAGAAATCACAGAAATGTTTTAGCAAGGAAATCACATGACCAGACATGCATTTTTGTAGGAGTATTTTGGCTGCCAAATGGACAATGAATTGCAATGAGGCAAAAGTGAAGATGGGGAAATGAGTTAAGAAGCTATTACATTTGTCTGCAGGAATGAACATAGAGGCTGAACCAATGTGACAGCAGTCAGTTTAGAAAGAGAAAATACATTTGGAGAATATTTTCCAGAGATAAAATAGACAGTACTGGATGGCTGATTGGGTATGGAGTGTAAAGGATGGGGAGAAACCAAAGATGGTATCAAGCTTTGACTTCAGTTGCTGGATATTGGCAATTCTGTATGTGGTGTGCTGGAAAGAGCATGGACTTTGAACTAAGATAAATTTGTAGTTGAATCCAGGCTTTAATCCTCACTAGCTATAGAGTTTTGAGCTAATAACTTACATCTCTAATTCTCAGATTCCTTATCAACAAATAATATCTACCTCACAGAGCTGGGGTGAGGACCAAGTGATAAATATATCACCCAGTTATCTTTCTGAAAATGACTGCATCTAGTACATTGTAGACTTTCAGAATATATTTGGTTCTTCCTCTTTTCCTATTAAGATACTGAATATATCCATCATATTCCCAAATAACATCTCCAAACTCACTTCATATTTATGGCTCCTGACAATGTCCTTGGTTTCATATTCTCTGCATTAATCTGTTACCCAGGCCATTTGCAATTTGCTGTTCTCTCTCACTGTCCATAAAAAATGGTGATATTTTTGGGATATGAATTTATTTTTCTATCATGAAAATACTCACATGAATTTTACTTTCATTAAACTTCATTATCTTGGACTTTTTATCCTGAAAACTATCCTAATTTATAAAAGTTTATTTGAAATCTAGCGCTATAATCTGTGATATTCTCATTTTATTTTTTTCTCTAATCATCACACTTTCTCCATTTTATATATATATTTATTCTCCCTTCTAATTACCCACATGTCCACATATGGATATGGTTGTTGACAAATTACTAGATGCTATAGGAGATAATAAACTAAATAAAATTAAGTAAATAACAAGCCCAGGAGGAAAAAGAAGAAAGGGTTAGAAGATGCATAATTTACAAAAGATATAGATAATTTAGATAGATATAATTTAAATATATAAATGTGTTTATGTGTGTATAAATGTGTGTGTGTGTGTATATATAAAATACCAGATGACACAAAAACATTTGCAACGCGTTTGTGACAAATGCTATATAGAAAGTAGAAACCTCATTCTATCTCTAGGAAGAGGGAAGGCATAGAGAAGGAGTAAACTCTTTAGTTGGCACTTGATGTATGGATAGGATTCCAGCAAGAAGAGATATGGAAAAGGCTTTTGGTGTCAAAGAAAGATTTTGGGCTAAAGAATAAGGATGGAAAATTGAAGAACTGTGAAGAAGTTGGCTTTAATTGGGAAAAAAGAGTAAGTTGAGGATAGATAATAGGGGTTCAAGAATATTGGTTAAGGATTTTAGATTCTGCCTATTATAATCCCAGGAGCAGGGTGTAATGTGGCTAAGGCTGGGTATGTGGTAGTCGTTTTCAGGAAAGATGGGAAGGAACAGCTTCTGTCTCTGAATTCTACAACTTCTCACTAACATCTACTGTAGGCAGGCTTATTCTCATCCACACATCTGAACCATTCCTGGCTGATGACGGAAGTTTATCAACAGCTAAGAGACTTCCTGTTTCACTCATCAAGTAGAATTCACAACTGAGTCTCCCAGCTATGGCATATGGAAGCCCAGGCAAAAGTGCCAGACTCCAGTGTGGTGTTCATACTGAGTCAGAGTGCTTCTCTCTCTTGGTTGCCAGTTAACTCAGATTCTGGGATTGGTCTCCTTCTTTCCTCTAATGTTTTTAGCTCTGACCTTTTATACTGCCTAATATAGCTGTCTTTCTCTAGGATGATTTCCCTGTCTTGAACACCAGCCCACACCCCTGCACAGTGGTGACTGAGTCTCACTTTGCTCTGCACAATGTGCATTGCCTTCCTGGGTCCCCTACAGGGCCAACTTCTGGAATCCTATCGTCCCCAGTTCCATGTCCTCCTGCTCTTCAGTCTTATGCCCCAACCCATTTACCTCCTCATCCCCTTCTGCTCCAAGCTGCTTCCAGCAGGTCATGTGGTGATAAAAATGAGAAAGGTTAGTAGAGAGAACTCATGGGCTAATGTGATATTGGGGGGTGGGCTTGAACTAGGTTAGTAGAATTTAAAAGGAAAACACATGAGAAATATATTGTCAAAGTAAAATTGAAAGGTTTAAATATTGAGGAGAGAATAAAAGAGCAAGAAAGTATTAAATGTAACACAGTATGAATTGACCTTTTGGCCCATCAATCTCACTTCTAGTAATTTTACCCTGAAGATACATACCACCAACAATATGAAAATATCTATACACCAGTCCATTCATGGCATCGTTATTTTTAATTTAAAAATTTTGGAAATTGCCTAAATGTCTAAGCATAGGCAATAAGTGAATAAGCTATGTTACATGTACACAACTGACAAATAGGCATCCAAAAAAAAAAAAAAATAATGATGAAATTTCTAGGAACTTTTATGGGGTGAATTCCAGGAAATATTGTTGAGGAACAAAAGCAGAATTAAAAATAGTAAATATGGCATGCTGCCTTTTGTGAAGGAAAAAAATAAAAAATAGTAAATTATGCATATATCTAATTATGTTTACAAAAGGAAATATATACATAGATAAAGCAAAAAGCAGTAAAGTTGTTTACCTGAATAGTGTCAGGGGAAGTAGGACAGAAGGTCCAAGGAAGAGAGTATTAATTCTCTGAGTATTTTTTGCATAGTTCTAACTTTCAAAAGCATGTTAATATTCTACATACTATAAATAAAATTAAGTGAGAATTGGAAGAAGGAAAAAAAAAAGACCCTAAACCTGAAAGCAATCTGAAACAAAGAAGCTCAACTGTATTTGAGACGAGTACCACTATGTGGTGATTTGTTGCTGTATGTAACCATGAAAAACATGTTCTTTAACTTAATCCATTCCTGTGGGTGTGAACCCATTGTAAATAGGACCTTTTGATGAAGTTACCCTCGTTAAGATATTTGTGGCCCATCTCAATCAGGATGAGTTTTAATCCTATTACTGGAGTCCTTTATAAGTGAAAGGAAATTCAGACAGACACAGAGAAAGAAAGCCACAGAAAGCAAGAAGGTGAAATTCAACAGGGCTCAGAAGAGAACTGAGAGGCCAGGAAAGGCTGCCATGTATGTTATCAGTGACAAAGATGCTGAAGACCAAGGGGTGCTGGCACCAGAGCCAGAACACCAGTCTCCGTAAAGAAAATATCACCTTTATGATGCCTTAATTTGGACTTTTTCCAGTCTCAAAACTGTGAGCTAATACATTCCCATTGCTGAAACCAACACATTGCATGGTATTTGTTTGACCAACCAAGAAACTAAAACACACTAAAAGGGGAAAAAGACATTCAAGGGATTTATGAATACTATATTTGACTATATACCCCAATCTTGGACATGATTGAAGTGATGTGAAGGTAAGGGGAGATTATCAACAAATCCTGAACTGGTGTATGGAGAAATTCTATAAACAATTTTAGATGAAATAAAGGATTGAGCAAATGAGTAAATATGGGTGTGTTGTTGAAGCCTGGGTTCTCACTATGAAAAGTGGTATATACAAATATAGAATGAGCAAAGCAAGGAAAAACCCTGTGAGGATGAACTAGAATTGTATGTATTGGTGTGAATTCATGATTTCTAAGAATATGCAAGTATAAGCATGGGCATATATAAGCATATATACATGTGTGTGTATGTGCATACATGTACATGTATGAATATCCATGTACACAATATATATGCATGGACATATTTGCTAGCCTGTTCACAAAAAGAGCTAAGAAGCAAATACAACCTGGCGAGGGGCGGGGGGGGAAGTATCACTAAGAATCACAATTTTTATTCTATCATTCTTCACAAGAAGAACCAGAGCTCTTTGGAGAAATGGCTGATTCCAAAATTGGGAAACGTCAGGAACAATATGACCCTAGAATATCTTGTTATGTCTGAAAGTAAAGAATTGCCCAAAAAAACTGATGGACACATGTCACAAAAACATAGAAGCCCAATTGAAGGGGCTCCATTGGCTACATCTGGGACAATCTGAGCACCAGAATAATTAAGTACAATAAGGAAGAATAGACCATCAAAGAAATGAAACTGTGATTCCATTCTGACAATAAATCTCTAAACAAATGAAATTTAAATAAATGGGATATGAGAGAGGACTCTTGCTTTTGGTAAAATGTCGAGTGCCAACCGATAAGTATGTATGGAAGGAATGTTGGGGTTTGGAAATCATCCTTTTCCAATCATCATTTTAAACACTCTATCTGGCGACCATCATCAATTGATGGTAAATCTACAGGACATTTTGATGAGGAACAGGATATACATATGGTTTTAAAGTGTTACCTTACAGACTGCTCATTTGTGAAAAGGGTAAAATCAGTAATTATAGTATTGAGAAAAAGAACCATGTGATTAAAATGAACTTTACCAATGAAAAACAGATGGTTACAGCATCATCTATCTAGTATTTCAGCTAAAAATGTATAAAATGAATCTAATCATGAGGAGATATCAGACAAACCCAAAAATGAGGAATACTATAATTAAAAAAAGTTTAGGGACTATTTTCTCAGAAGTGTCAATATTACAAAGACAAAGTCTATGGAACTGGTCCAAATTAAAGGAGGCTAAAGAGACAAGACAAGTAAACATAGCACTGGCCCCAGACTGGATCATTTACAGAGAAAAAAGAAAACGCTTTAAAGGATATTATTGGATCAATTGAAAAGACTGGAATACAGATGGTAGAGTCCATAAAAGTATCAGTGTTAAACAAAATCTAGAAGTATAGATATCTTAGAAATGGGTTTTATATTTCATCAAATTTTAATCATCTATTGAAATAATTCAGTAAAATTTCTCCTTTAAAGCACGTTAACATGATGAATTGCATGTTTAAATCCCTTAATGTTGAAACGTTTGGATTCCTAGACTAAACCCTTTTTTGGTTATAATTTATCATTCTTTTAAAAAATACCTGTATTGATTTGCAAATCAACCTATCAACCAATCCCCCTAAAACAGGAAACAAAGAAATAAACAAAACAGAACTCAAGTCTTATTACTGAAAGAAGTTTGAAAAGAATGAAAATTTCAAGATGGAAGAGCTAGATGGTGTATGTGTGCATGTGTGTGTGTGTATGTGTGTGTGTTTGCCAGGGTGAGTGATAGGAATCATAGGTGGAGAAATTCCAGGGAGAGGAAAGAAAAGACCAAAGCACTAGAGAAAATCAAGGAAAATGTCACTGAAATGGAAAGTAACCTGACTGCTGATTAAGACAATTTGTCATGGTCCTTTACTGATCCACTCACAACTAGGTTTGAGAATGGTTCTTACTGGGCTCCATCTGTACTGAACAATTCGTCGCAATCAAAGATGCTGTGGAAAGGTCCTAGCTATGATTGCAGAGGACCTTACCAATAATGCAACAATCAGGAGGCAATATATTCATTGATATAGTCAAATCCTCACCTTCAACATTTAGAGTAATGGCTCACAACTGTGGCTCAACATTAGCGTCACCCAGAGAGCTTTAAAAACACACTAAATTCCAGGTCACATCCCCAAAACAATTGAATCAGAACCTCTGATGTGGTGCATGAGCATTCACATTTTATTAATCTCCCCTTGGGAGTCTTGTGTTCAACCAGCATTGAGAAAAACTGATTTTGAGACCCAATGTACCCATATGTTAAGAAATGATTTATTGTAGTAACACTGGCTAACTATCATTGAAACAAAAAACCTCAGTTGCTGTTTTCTTTATGATTTTGGTAATCAATCTTAATAGCTTTTCTGTACATTTCTAAGAAATATTTTTAAATGACTTCTTTGAAATATAAAAATATTTTGATCGAATAAAAATCTTGCTGTCACTATATTCTTCAATGAGTTTCACATCCAGTGAAACTGAAACTTCTAACAAATTAAAATGCTTTAGCTGTGTTTGATGGAAAGGTTTAAATTCAAAGCACCCTTGATCTGTAACAGAAAATAATTGAGTCAGTTTATATAAATCCATTTTGAAAGATTTAATCTAGCATTCAAAATCATGTCTCACAATTTACATAAAATTTTGCCAGGGTGTTGTTCCCAGCGAATATCCTGCTTGAAGGAGACATTTGGAGCAGCTGGAGAGTATTAGACTTGCCACTCTCAGAAGAAGACATTTTTTTCTATTGATTTATCTGAATTTCATTTCTAACAACTGTACCCGCAGAGGTTCGACATTTCTCCAGGCTGACACAATTCCATGAAAAACAAAATTTGAATATTGCTCTTAATGATTTTCATATAAAGAGAGAATTTTTACCTGCGTTAGAGCAGATGATATCTTGAGAATTCTTGCACATTTGGTTACTTTTTTTCTTTGTCAGGTCACAGTTGGCTGGGTACTGGCAAGCTTCCCCAGACCATCCTTCATCACATTTACACTTGCCACAGTCACACTTGCCATGGCCTGAGGATTTAACAAAAATCAGTTAAACTCATGTACAAAGGAAACCATTATTGTAACTACAACTATTAAGGGTGACATTGGTTCTAGACTCAGCTATAATAAATTCTCAACTCTTGTATGTTACAATGGCTGAGAGATAATGTCATTATGTACAGTATAATGTATGAGACTTTTATTTCAATAATCATTTTTTGATATATCATTCTAAAAATTTAAATTAATTTATAGAGACATTGGTATAGATAAGAAACCAGAAGTCCAATAAACCACTTAAAAAAAATCTACCTAGCACTTCAGCATTTAAGAGACAAATGCCCTGTAGAAGTAAATCTGTTTAACCATTTTCACAACATAAAACCATAAACCTGGAGTAAGGGATCTTACATGGTATTCCACTAAACTAAACATTGGTCTTGCAAACATTTGAATTAAACAAGTAATGAAATTTTATGGATATATTAAATACCACATTAGTAGACTATTACATTTAAAAATAAGTATGTATTTTATTTTGTTTCTTATTGAGGAAATTAGGTTCAAGAATCAGAAGGATGACAGCCATATGTGTCTACCTCCACAGAAATTTCTCTTTCATGTTCTCAAGTTAACATTTTGCTTTTAGACAATACTGTTTTGTTTTTTGGCATGTGTGTGATCATATAATTTTATTATACCCTGTCTGATGAAGTCTGGTTATGTTTTCATTGACTGCATATTAGTCTGACAGAAGTACAGCACTTTTCACTTGGCCCTTGTCCTCAAGGAACTTAAAACTTTTGAAGGTAAGGCTAATACGCAAAGAAGCTGGAGTTATCACCTTCAGCCAGAAATGTTTGTTGGACCTTGTGTTAAATTGGTCAATATAGTCAGTGGCCTATAGAAATTAGAGGGGAGAGACCAATAGTGCAATTGTGGCTAAGGCAAACTTTCTGGTCTGCCTTGACCTTTCAGTGGGCCTTGAGAGTAGAGCAGAGTTTAAAATGGTTGCAGGAAGTGTAATTACTCTTATATTCCTCAAGAAAATAACACTATGTATTAATACCTGAAATTCATAGACCACAATGGAATAGAATCATTGATTTGGTGCTAACAGTCATTCAATATGGCAGTCAAATTCCTCGTGACTGGGGTCAGATGGTGGGTCAAACTACGTGGCTTGGAGACTGCCCATAAGACCCTGTTTGGCAGAGCATGAACCTGTGATTCGCTGACACTTTAAAAGCTCCTCTTCATTTCTTCTACTCATGTTGCATTTATCAAATTATTATATTTTACAAACAAAACCTTGCATGTGCTCTAGTTGAAATTCATTTTATTCAGTGCATATTACTCTGTCAAATTGATTGTATCATTTTTGCATTCCTGTCTGACTCTACACAATATTGTCCATCTCGGTCAAGTTGGTCTCATTTACAAGCATAAGTGGTCTCTCTATCAACCATCCAGTCTGTTTATAAAAATATTAAGCCAAATTCTTGAAATCACTAAGCCTCTCTCAGCAAATTAAGTATCTTGGAAATTACATTGATTCTTTATTAACCTTAGTGTATTAGATTGAACCACATGAAATTGCCACTTTTATAAGGTGAGTATAAGCTATTCCTTATGGGTAAATCTGAGATAAAAGTTCCAGATCATCAGCAAAAACAAACAAACAAAACCACAAATGATTTAGAAGATAAAAAATGAGAGTAGTAATGATTTTCTGGATCTAGAATACAAGACTACTATTTACACTCTAATTAAGATGCATAGAGCACAAATGAGTAACATTTTGTTTGTCAAAGATCACAGATTTTTAAAATTAAAATGGGGAAAAACTTGGGAAATGTATAGAAGACATAGGGGGCCTCATCCACCCAATCTAACCTAATGATGCATCAGTGGAAGGAATATTCTAGGGTGCTGTTCCTCAAAATGAGTCTATGGAGACCCAGTTTAATGAAACTCCCTCTATAAAGAGTCTTATGGTAAAATAAACACAAGAAAGAATATTCTGCTTTTAGTGCATTACAATACACATCAGCGCAATAAAACCTTCAGATAAAACTATTTAACTTTATTTAGACCAAGTTATACAATTTTCGTACTAGGGGATCCCTTTTCCTCATAATCTATATTAAAATACTAAGGATACATTTAGCATGCACATCTAAGAAAGTAAATAGAAATATATTTTTGACTATCAAGAATTATTAAGTAATGGCCTATGCAACATTATTTGGAGATAAATATTTATTTTATGTTTTAAAAAATGAAAATAGTTCTCAGAGTATTTTTACTCCTCTTTTATATTTTCCAACAGAATATTGAAAGAGATTTGGCAAACCTCAAGGAACTAGGCTGCTAATTTCTGATAGGGTGAACTCCATTGCATTGTCTATAGCATGGCTTGATAAAACACCCCAATTTTCCAAATAATTTATCAAATGTAGGTAAGAGATTCTGACTATTCTTTCTCCTAACTCAAATTCTTTTAAAAGATGAGGGCATTTTTTTCTCACAAATATTAAAACAAACCAGCTAGTGCTGGCAGCAAGCCTGTCCTCCTTCTCACTTCTATCCTACACTGAGAGGGGCCTGAGAGTTCTAGCAGACAGCCAGGCACAGGTTCCCATTTGGTTCTGCAGCTTTGTGGTTCCCCCTCCAGCCTCTCTTGGATCCTCCACAATAATACACTCTAGCCTAGAGATGTGTGCGCTGTCAAAGAGTCCGGGGCAAGAGTGCACAGGAGGCCCTGGAAGCAAGTTTGAGGCATTTAGGGTGGAAAACCCTCGGTCCCAGGCACCCGCATTTGGTAGAGGCAAAGTGTCAGTTTCCAGGGCTCCACGTAAGCCTATCTCCTTGGCTTCTCAGATACCCTTTCTCCCCACTGTGGCAATGGATGGCAGAGAAGGGCCAGTGAAGGACCATTAAGTCATGAGGCCCAGACAAGGGCCATATTTCCCAGACTCGGTGTGGCAAAATCCTAGCCAGTAATGGATTTTTAATTCCTAGCTGTCCAGACCATTCTAGTTTGTGATTCTTCTCCAGGTAACTCAATTGTCACAACCAGGAAATGGGGTCTTAAAATAAGCAATCCAACATGCTTACGAATAAATCTGTTGACCTTCAAATAAGTTCCCAAGGAGTCAAGGGAAAACAAACAGAAGGAAAGTCAAAGAAAAGTAAAACTAACTCTCCAGCTAAAATAATGGGGGTGAAAAAGTAAAAGGCTACTTTAACTCTTTCCAGGGTTATCAGTTGCACATCTATTCACTGGAGGGTGAAAACAAGCCATAGTGGAGGCAAAAACCCAATATTCTATTCTCTCTTTTTTTGGAGGCTGGGACTGCTGTCTCCAGCATTTCCCAGATGGGCTAATACCTAGCTCTCCAATAATAAGGCATGCCAACAAAGACAGAATAAAATGGTATTTGTGTTTCTTAAATAAACAACACAACAGCAGATTTACCATTAATTCATAACTTTCCTTTCCTGGGAACTAATCTACCCCAGTCAGTGACAATAAGCTCCAATTGAAATTCATTAGTGCACAATGGAGGAACATTTGATGCTTTTAATTTTTTTCAAATTGAAACAAACTGCTTCCAATTGGAAATAAAGACTTTATCAGTACTGAAGAACTTTTAAAAATCAGTAGACATTCACATATACTAATAAAAACTAATTGTACTTTTCCCTGCCAAATATGAAAAAGAACAAATAAAGATGAGGGAGACAGCACTTACCCCTCTCCTCCCAGTCTATAGATACTTTTCATAGAAATAAACTGTCAAAACTAATGTGCCTATTACATTAACTATACTTCTGTGGCTTCAAGTTCTCTTGAAGTCCTAAAAAGATGAAAAGTAATTCATATATGTAGATAGATGATAGATGTAGATATAGATGCAGATAGATTACAAATCAGAGACAGAGAAAGTAAGTGAGACGGAGACACCCATTGACATCTTGTTTATTAATAAACAGCTCCCAAGATTCCAGCAGCTACAGATACATTTTCTTTGGCATGCCAAGGGCATGGCAGTGATACCTGAATAAACCAGATGCAGACAATAAGGAGGGGCACTGCCTGTAAAAATTTTAAAACAATGATAAAACTGATTAAAGGCACTTGTTTTTCATTGTTAACATGCACAAGTAATTTTAAATGTTAGTGAAAATACTTCTTCCTGAAAAAAAAATCTTTGTTGGTAAATCTAAATAATTATTGCAGTAACTATTGAGCTTTTGTATAAATAAGCTTCAAATGAGAATGTTTCTATATTTAGTCCATTGTATTTTTTTTACTGAGATTGTTCACACATCATACAATTATCCCAAGATCTTTAGCCTCGTTCTATATCCTGGTAACTTATATTTCATATCCCTGAGTTTACAAATTATAATTTGTTCATATCAGTGATTCCCTGCAATATTTGTCCCTATGTGCCTGACTTATTTCACTCAATATAGTGCCCCCAAGGTTTCTTCCTCAACCCATTTTTTTTTTAGATGGGTTTGTTCATACACCATACATTCCGTCCTAAGTAAACAATTGATGGTTCCCTGTATGGTCACATAGTTAGTGTATTCACCACCCTTACCACTATCTATATAAGGACATCTCCATTTCTTCCACAAAGCAGGAAGAAGAGTCAAAGAAGGTAGAGAGACAAAAGGAAAAGGAAAAAGAAAAAAAAAAAAAACATGACAGCTAGGAAGCAACAAAAGGAAAGATAGCATCAAAACTAAAGTAGAATAAAGAGTCAGACAAGATCACCAATGCCAAGAGTCTCACACCCCTCCCCCATTTCCCCCCCCATATGCATTTAGCCTTGGTATATTGCTTTTGTTACATTAAAGAAAGCATAATACAATGTTTCTGTTAATTATAGTCTCTAGTTTACATTGATTGTGTTCTTCCCCCAATACCTCCCTATTTTTAACACCTGGAAAGGTTTACATTCACCTGTTCTTCCTCATGAAAAAACATACTTGTACATTTTATCACAATTGAACACTCTAGATTTCCAAGTTATACAGTCCCAGTCTTTATCTTTCCTCTTTCCTTCTGTTGTCCCACATGATCTTAACCTTCCTCTTTCAACCATATTCATAGTTATCTTTGTTCAGTGTACTTACATTGCTGTGCTACCTCTCACTCCTGTCTTTTCCTGTCTGTCTGTAGTGCTCCCTTTAGTATTTCCTGTGGAACAGGTATCTTGTTCACAAAGTCTCTCATTGTCTGTTTGTCAGAGAATATTTTGAACTCTCCCTCACATTTGAAGGACAGTTTTGCTGGATATAGGACTCTTGGTTGGCGGTTTTTCTCTTTCAGTACCTTAAATATATCACATCACTTCCTTCTTGTGTCCATAGTTGCTACTGATAAATCCACACATAGTCTCATCAAGCTTCTTTTGTATGTGATGGATCACCTTTCTCTCGCTGCTTTCAGGATTCTCTCTTTGTCTTTGACATTTGATAATCTGATTATTAAGTGTCTTGGTGTAGGCCTATTCAGAGCTATTCTGTTTGGAGTATGCTGACCTTCTTGGATCTGTAATTTTATGTCTTTCATAAGAGATGGGAAATTTTCATTGATTATTTCCTCTATTATAACTTCTGCCCCCTTTCCCTTCTCTTCTCCTTCTGGGACACCAATGACACATACGTTCCTGAATTTCATGTTGTCATTCAATTCTCTGAGACATTGCTCATATTTTTCCATTCTTTTCTCTATCTGTTCTTTTGTGTGTAGGCTTTCAGGTGCCTTGTTCTCCAGTTCCTGAATGTTTTCTTCTGCCTCTTGAGATCTGCTGTTGTATGTTTCCATTGTGTCTTTCATCTCTTGTATTGTGCCTTTCATTTCCATAGAATCTGCCAGTTGTTTTTTGGAACTTTTGATTTCTGCCTTATGTACACCCAGTGTTTTTTTTATAGCCTTCATCTCTTTTGCCATATCTTCCCAAAATTTTTTGAATTGATTTAGCATTAGTTGTTTAACTTCCTGTATCTCAGTTGAAGTGTAAATTTGTTCCTTTGAGCCATAACTTCATTTTTCTTAGTGTAAGTTGCAGTTTTCTGTTGTCTAGGCATCTGGTTTCCTTGGTCACCCCAATCAGGTTTTCCCAGACCAGAACAGGCTCAGGTCCCAAAAGGAAGAAATATTCAGTATCCAGTTTCCCTGAGGGTGTATCCTAGAGAACTGATGCACCTGTGAAGCCTCAAGCTGCTATGCTTTTCCTAACCAGCCCAGCAGATGGTGCCTGTCAGCCTGTAGCTCCAGCTACCCAGCAGATGGTGCCTGTCAGCCTGTAGCTCCAGACTGGTATAAGGAGGTGTGGCCCGTGGCTGTTTTGCCCCAGGCTTTGGGGTCTTGTTCTTAATGGAAGGAGAGTAGTAGATCTGGGCACTGTCTCTTTCCTCTTAGGGAAGATACACCCCCTAGGGAGTTTTCATTTGTGTATAAATAGGTTCTTTGTCTCTCTAACTCTGCTAGCTCCACCCTTGTCTGGGTCAGAGTGCTGTAAGCTGAAAATGGCTGAGGCTTTCTCCACTAAGCCGCTCAGGTTGAGAGAGAGAAAAAGGGACAGAAAGCCCCCTTTCAGGGTTAGTCCATGCCCCCAATTTCATCCATCAGCCTGAGATAGTACCCAGTCCTCTGGGCTCCCCCTCCTGTTTTAGAGACATTCCCCAGCTCTTCAAGGTGAGTCATCATTGAAAGCTTCTGTCTGCTTGCTGGGGATTTGCAGCTTGCATTGAGCAGTCCATGCTTCCCAATTAAAATCCCAGTTGGAGCTGGACTGAGAAATATTTGCTTGTTCAGAGAGTGCTGCTCTCTATCACAGTGAGGCTTTGCAGTTTGTATTGCCATGGGGGAAGGGGGCTCCCAGCTCACATCTGCAGTTTCTACTCACTGATTCCATGTTGCGATCTCAGGCATTCCTCCCAATCCAGGTTGCTGCATGATGTGTGCACAGTCACGATTGTCCCTCAGTGGTTATTCTAGATCATTTACTAGTTGTTCCTGGTTGTTTATTAGTTGCTCTGGGGGTACTAATTAACTTACACTCCTTTCTATGCCACTGTCTCCTACAAGTAGGCAGTCCATTGTATTTTACTGGAAGTTAATTCAAAGAACTGCCAGTTACATAGCAGGCTCCAATACAAACAGGTTATTCACATCTTTTAAAAGTTTAATATGAGTTAATTTTATACTTATAGAAGAGTTGCAAAAATCGTACAGACTTCTTGTATATTCTTCACCCAACTTCCCCTAATGTTAACATCCTACATAACATGCTACAATTATCAAAACTAAAAAATTGACCTAGGTTCAACATTGTCAACTAAATTGTAGGCTTTGTGCAGATTTCACCAGTTTTCCCACTAATGTCCTTTTGGATCTGACCTCTTTCATTTAGTGAAATGCATTTAACATTCATCCATGTTGAGTCAATCAATTGTTAATTATTTTTTATTATTAATTAGTATTCCATTTGAGGACATAGTAAGTTTATTTATCCATTACAAATTGAAGGACATGGGGGTTGTTCACAGTTTTTGATAATTATGATTAAAGCTGCTATAAACATTTCAGTTTAGCTTTTATGTTTTCATTTCTCTTGAGTAAATGCCTAGAAGTAGGATTGCCAGATCATATAAATGTTTCTTTTGGTATCTTGTCTAAAAAAACTTTGCTTACCTCCAGCTCTACTTTTTTGTGAATACCACACTGTCTTTATTACTGCAATTTCTAGTAAGCATGAAAATCAGGTCATATAAGACCTCCAACTTTGTTCTTATTTTTAAAAATTGTTTTGGCTGGTGCAGTTTGGTTGCTTTTGGAAACAGCATATTGACATCTACAAAAGTTTTAAATAAAATTGATTTGGATTACATTGAATTTATAGCTGAAATTGGAGAGAACTGCCATCCTGAAAGTATTGGCTTGTCCAATCATGTATTTGGCTTATCTCTCCATTTATGTCTTCTTTGACTTTGTTCATCAGGGTCAGATAGTTTTCAGCATATAAATTCTGTACATATTACGTTAGATTTAAGCCCAAGTATTCTGTTTGTTTTGGTATTATTATAGACGATATTTTTCATTTTAAATTCCATTTTTTTCATTGACACTATATATAAAAATACAAGTGATTTTTGTATATTGACCTTTTATTCTACAACATTGCTAAACTCACTGATTAATTCCATGAACTTTTTGGTAGATTCTTTGGGATTTTCTACGTAGATAGTCATGCCATTTACAAGCAGAAACAGCTTTATTTCTTCCTTTCAATCTGTATGACTTTTTTTTTCCTTGTCTTACTGCACTGACCAGAGCTTCCAGAATAATGTTGATTAGGAGTACTGAGTGAGAACCTGAGAACATTCTTTGCTTTTTCCTGACCTGAGAGAAAATGCATCCCATTTTTCACCATTAAGTATGATGTTAATTGTAGGATTTTTGTAGGAACCCATTATCAAGTTAAGGAAGTTCTTGCTGTGAGTTTTTCATTAACTGATGTTAAATTTTATGAAAAGCTTTTTCTGTATTTTTTGAGATTATCATATGTTTTTTCTTTAGGTTTAGTCTGTGAATATGTTGGAACACATTGGTTGATTTTTGAATGTTGTACCAGCCTTGCATTTTGTGCTTTGCCCCATTTGTTTGTGAAGTACTATCCTTTTTTTAAATACTTTGCTGAATTCCATTTGCTGATACTTTGTTGATAATTTTTGTATCTTCATTTTTAGTGATATTGTTATGCATTTTCTTTGCTGTAATGTTTTTGTCTAATTTCAATATGAGGATAATACTGATTTAATAAAGTGATTTGGGATGTGTTCCCTCATTTTCAATTTTCTGGAAAAGAATGTTTGGAATCCATATTATTTCTTCTTTAAATATTTGTTAGAATTTGCAAACGAAACCATCTGAGGTTGGAATTTTCTTTGTTGGAAGTTTTTAAATATGGTTTGATTTATTTAGTCAATATAGTACTACTCTGGTTATCTATTTTTTTTTTTTTTTGGATGATTTGGTACTTTGTGTCTGTGCCAGTTTGGATGTATTATGTCCCCCAAAACACCATGTTCTTTGATGCAATCTTGTGTGGGCAGACATTACTGGTGTTGATTAGACTGGAATTCTTTGATTGAGTGTTTCCATGGAGATGTGACTCAATCAACTGTGAGTGAAATGTTTGGATAATTTCCAAGGAGGTGTTACCCCACCCATTCAGGGTGGGTGTTAATTGGATCACTGGAGTCATATAAAAGAATTTACAGACAGAAGGACCAGAGAGCAACTGAGAGTGACATTTTGAAGAGGAGCTGCAGCTAAAAGAGGACAAAATGCCCCAAGAGCAGACCCCAGCCACGTGTCTTCCGAGCTAACTGAGGTTTTCCAGACACCCAATGGCCATCCTTCAGTAAAGGTACCCTGTGGCTGATGCCTTACTTTGGAAACCTTATGACCTTAAGACTGTAACTTTGTAACCAAATAAACCCCATTTATAAAAGTCAATCCATTTCTGGTGTTTTGTGAAACTGCAGTATTTGCAAACTGGTACAGTGTCTTTCAAGAAATTGGTCCATTTCATTGAAGTTGTTGACTTTAAGGGCACCAAGTTTCTCATAGCATAATTTTACGAGCATTTTAAAGTCTATAGTGTTGGCAGTTATGCATAATATTTCATACTAATATTGGTAATTTTTGTCTTACCTATTGTTTTCAGTCTGGATGAAGACATGTCAATTTTATTGATATTTTCAAATCAGCTTTCAGTTTTAGTTTTATGAATTTTCTCTGTTGTGTTTCTCTTTTCAATTTCACTAATTTATTATGTTCTAGCCTTTTATTTTTCTTCCTTCTACTTACTTCAAGATTAATTCCCTCCACCCCTAGTTTCTTAAGATAGACGCATGGGTTAATGATTTAAAGGCTTCCTTCTTTTGTAATATAAACACTTAATGCTTTAAATTCCTCTCTAACTTCTACTTTTGCTGACCCCCAAACATTTTGATATGTTACATTTTATTTTATTTTTTTTTTAGTATCAGCTGAGACTTCTTCTTTGACCTATGGTTATATTGAAGTGGGTGGTTTCAATTTCAAATATTCAGGGATTTTTCAGGTATATTTTTGTGATTTCTCTAATGGAGTCCATGGATTTCTGGCTTGAAGGCACAGGTTTTTTGTTCTTTTTTTTCTGTTGTTTCCTTTTGGACCATACATGCCCAAAATTAGATTAATCATATTCTTGGTGAAGGAACTCTTAACAGCAAACTGATTATAATTTACTGTTTAAAGTAAATAATTCTGAAGCTGGTAATGAAGGAATTCAGGAATTTGGTCACCTACTTTCTCTGGACTTCAGTTTATTGATCTGCACAATTAAGAGATTGGAATGAATAACCCCAAGTTTCCATTCATCTTCAAAAATTCCATGATATAGACTGTTCTAGTTTGCTAATGCTGCTGGAATGCAAAACACCAGAGATGGATTGGCTTTTATAAAAGGGGTTTATTTGCTTATACAGTTACAGTCTTAAGGCCATAAAGTATCCAAGGTGAGGCATCAACAATTGGGTACCTTCACTGGAGGATGGCCAGTTAGCTGGGAAGGCACATGGCTGGTGTCTCCTCCAAAATTCTGATTTCAAAATGGTTTTCTCCCAGGACGTTTCTCTCTAGGCTGCAGTTCCTCAAAAATGTCACTCTTAGTTGCTCTTGGGGTGTTTGTCCTCTCTTAGCTTCTCCAGAGCAAGAGTCTGGCTTCAATGGCCATCTTCAACTGTCTCTCACCTGCAGCTACTCTCTCAGATTCTGTGCATTCTTCACGGTGTCCGTCTTGGCTGTAGCTCCTCTTCAAAATGTCACTCTCAGCTGCACTGAGTTCCTGTTTGCCAGCTCATTTATATGGCTCCACTGATCAAGGCCCACCCTCAATGGGTGGGGCCACACCTCCATGGAAATATCTCATCAGAGTTATCACCTACAATTGGGTGGGGTGCATTTCCATGCAAACAACCTAATCCAAACATTCCAACTTAGTCCCCACTAATATGTCTGCCCCCACAAGATTGCATCAAAGAATATGGGTTTTTCTGGGGGACATAATACATTCAAAGCAGCACATAGCCTGTTTTCTTTTTTGTCATAAAAAAGCAAGATAGTTTCTTCAAACTGGATGGCTGACATATTAAAATAGGGACATCAATTATAAATTGATAGCAAGCCTTTTTGCTACTAAAGAAAATCATGAAACAGTGAAAATGTTCTTTGTTATTTAAAGTATGTGTTAAAATACTCCAGATAATCTTGATATATTTATTTTTGAGTAGGTTAGGATTGAATATTGCTAAAATTTAAAATTAAAATTTGAAATTCTGGTAACCTGAGATTGAGGGATAAAATAGGGCAAAGTAAGACATAATATTTTGGCTGAATCTCAGGTGATAGATTTCATAAATCAAACATGTAATGATATATCAAATTCGTGAAATAATTATATGTACGCACATACACACATATTTTTATACCCACATGCATATGCACACAGAAAAATACTATTTTGGGTATTTAGTGATGTTCAGTATTAATATAGATTCTGCCATAGCTAGCTTTGGGAACATCAGCAGGTTGTTAATCATTTAACTGTACTGGCCACATTTTTTTCATATGGTAATTAAAAATGTACAAGGGCTCAGTATTTCTTAAGAGATACAGAATATATCTGAAGGGATGTGGGATGTTTCTCAAGGAGTGCAGGTATTATTAGAACTAACATCCCCACCCGGTTTCATCCACATAACTCCCAAAAGGCCAGTGACCCCTTCCCTGAGAATCCATGACAATAGGAGGGGTGCTATATCCCTTGGGTGTCTTGAGAAAGGAAAGAGACAGGGAAGACCACTGGATTTGATAACAGATGTTTTCATTTCTTTTTTGAAGTAAAAAGATCCCTCACTTCCTTTTAGTTTCTTCCTTTTGTCTTCTGTTGGGGTATTTTATTAAAAAAAATTTCTTTTGGTATCCAAAGCAACAAATGACAGGCACCACTTCAGATATCAAACTGTGGAAATCTATCATCCACAAATAATATTTCTTTTGTCAGTAGAAATGAACTTAAATCCAACTGGAATCAAAGAATCTAAGACCATTGTAACCAGTATAGAAGGGCTGAGATCATCTTGTCAGATGTCCTAAGTTATACTGAAGAAGAAATGAAGCTTCTCACTCACCCTTACCACTTCTCTCCACTTATAAGAACACATGCCAAGAAATCTGGGTAAAGGGAGATGTGTGCTTGTGTGTGTATATGTGTGAATAAATGTGTATGTGTATATAACTGCATATATATTTATGTATGTTTATGAATGCATGTGTGTTCATTTATGTAACTATATGCATATATGAATTTCAGCAAGACTCTAAACTTTGTCTTTTAATATGGTTACCTAAAATGATAGCAGTGGATGACACAGTGGTATTTAGCACCCTCCAGGTATTGAAATCATTTTCAAAATGTTTTGTACGTGCGTATTTGACAAATATTATTAATACTATTCTACCAATAAGGAAGTGGGAATCAACATGGCGCTGCTCTGTCTCCTCTGTGAGACAGCATAATTCAAGGCTTTGTTGTGTAGCTTCCAGAAACAGATTGCCTTGGTTCAAATCCTGCCTCCTTGATTTGCTGGCTGGGTAGCATTGTGCCCATATTTAACGTCTCATTATCTCAGCTTCTTCATCTGTGCAATGCAGACAATAATAAAGCCTATCTCAATGGGTTGTTATGGGTATGGAATGAGTTAGTACTTGTAAAGCACTTAGAACCATGCCTCACAATAAATGTTAACGATGGCCATCTAGATTGAAAGAATTTGGAGAACAGGTTGCTCTAACATGGCCACTCTGTCAATCAAAATTCTAAACCTAAGTGAAGAGGTACTTTTGCAGAATGAAAAAAAGTTATCAAGTGCAAATTCTGAGTCATCTTTCTCCCTCTCTCCTAGTGCACAGAAAAATTCCTTATAGTACTAATAGCGTGTCTGGGTTATGGAAATATGAAATTTTCCTGGAGAAGGTCTACAAACCCCAAAAGAGATAAGGAAACATACAAACAAATAGAGTAACAGTTTAAAGATTTTAAAGTGATAACCAGTATGCTAACAAGTATATATTTGGATGTATATTTGTATGTGTATATTTGTGTATTTTTCTTTTTAGACTCTCTAAAATCCCCTCACATTCATATTAGACCTTGGCATCTGCTGCCTTTGGAAAAGCAATAAGAACACAAAAGTAGTAAAGGAGTTATTGTCTCCTTGCTTTTCAGCTTTGAAGCAAAGGTCTTGAGATAAACTGGCAGTTTTCTGGTGCTCATTCCTTAGGGAGCACACAGGAAGATATTTGGGACACAAGAAAAAAACACTACAATTAATATTTTTACTTATTTTATTTTATCTTAAAAAGTTTATTTTGTATGTTTTATGTTCACAACATTAATATGAGACACATGCATATAAATTATAAATGATGTGCATGTATATGGTTATATTCAATTTTTGATGCATAATCAAAAGAGTTTTGAGGGAAATGATTTAAGCAATAGATTTATAAAGTTATAAGATTCTATTTCTGAAGCTATGTGGTAGATATACAACATCCATTTTTTGTTATTCTTTACATTTTATGATAATATTTCACTCAAAAACTGTTTAAAGAAAAAAAAACAGGTATGTTAGAAGCAATATTCCTATAAGGGGTAATGATAGAGGGTGTTGTTTGGGGATTTCAGTTACAGGAGATTTTACAACCTAAAGTGCCCTGACATAGTCATACAATAATGCACACATATAAAGGTCTTGTATGAGCAAGGGAGACATAGGGTTGGGAAGAGACTTGGTCATGTAAATCCTCACAACTTGAGGTCCTATGAAGAGCTGGGTAGAATATAGTTAAAGAATATTTGAATGAGGAGGACACTGTTATTCAGCTGATATGCTGAGCCAGTATGAATGCAACAGAGAAGGGCTGTGGATTTTGTGGGTCTCTGCAAAAGGGCCTGTTTCCTCTGCCTCCAGTGAGGGTGGAGAACAGACAGAAAGCTTAGAATGGAGATTCACCTGCACAAAGCTGGAGAAGCTTTGCAGACGTTCTCTGGACCAGCCTGGAACACTTTCAATAGAACAGAAATGGCTGTTAAGGCTTCAATGACCTGACACAGCCTACCAAGTGTGTAGGACCAGCAACACACACTAGAATAATCCAGGACTTTTGCAGAGAGAAAATCACTACCTGACTAGGACTTGTGGTTAGGATGAGTAGTTTGATGTACAAGGACTGCTGGCCACAGCCCGAATGGAGAATACAGATGCCGTAGTAAATGGCAGCAGGGATAGAAGACAACGTCTAAGAAATGAGAGATGAGCAGGAATTAGGAGCCAGCAGCAAGCCTTGGCTGAACAATGAGCAGTGAACAGTGTAAAGGGAATTACGGACAAATGGAGGGATATTATTTTGCATTTCTGAATTTGTGATGTGAAAAAGTAATCGTCATCTACCTATCTACTGACATATTCAACACATTTTAACCCATAGGTTAAGGAGATGACTCCATAAAGGATGGCTGAAGTTTCTCTGCATTTTGTGGGAAATAATTAAATCTGAATGTTGAACATAGTATACACAGGGCCATCCTGAAGCAAAAATCTCTGAACAAAAATATATACTTTTCTTTGTTACTTGTGTCTAAATTCAATAGGAAAACATAAAAATAACTTGGTAATAATTGCACACATAACAGAATACTGCTTAAGAATCACAGAGAAACAGGCCAAAAGATTGTATGACATATCTTTCTAATCATTCCACTTACAATTCCTCCATCCCCAGAAAGTGTTTCTAGAAAATAAGACAACTATTATTTGACTGAAAACAATGCCAGGCCTCCTCAGTTAATTTTGTTGCATTACTAAATTCCTATGGGCTGTGGAAGGACTCCTGTAAACAGTGCTTGCAAAATATGCCCAAGAAGTAGGCTTTTTTATAGACAGAGAGAATTTCTTTATTGTCCCTTAAATACATCTGTGCAATGGCTAACCGAAAGATTTATCTATGCTCACCGTATGATCTACAAATTTCAGGATCAAGTAGTTCTTTGAAATGTTATTTTCTTCTTACCCAACTAAAGAGGAGCAGATGGCAACAATTTGTTTTTTCTTTCCTTCTCAGTTCAAAATTAACAAACATTTATATTTTGAGTTAACTTTATTGTAAATCCTTTAATTGCAATGACTTTCTTTTTTTCTACCAGCTCATTAACTACCTGAAGGTACCTGTGCTGTAAGCTGTTATAAAGTGGGCAATTTAATAAACACTGTTGACAGTTTGGTTTACTTGATTGAAAAACATGAAATCATTCTCTTTCAAGCAGGTAGAAGGACTTTAAGTTATGACTTTTTCTACAACATAAAAATCAGTCATGGAAAAAACATAAATCATCAGTTGGCATGGAGACTAAATTGAGCTCATTACTGCTCATTTTAAAAACTTTTTAGTAACTAATGAAGTATTTTCTAAAATTCGAAAAGTAATTCATGGGCAAGGTGAAAATATATAAATATATATTTTTAAAGTAATGGCTTTTGATTCTTTTAAAAAAATAAAAAAATCTAGATATTGGACAGAAGTGAAAAATCAAATTGATAATAATGCCACAGAGCAAGCAATATATATATAAATACATATATATATATATATAAATACATATATATATATAAATACATATATACATATAAATATATATATATATATATATAAGAATAGAATACTGTTACTAGTTTGGATACTCCTACCTCATTTCTTAGAGAGTAAAACTGGGTGCAACTCAGTAGAGTGCTTATAGAAATCACATAATGGGAGGTAAACGTACCTCAGTGTTAATTTAAATGAAAGGATTATCAACTATATTCATTCTAAAACTAAAATAGCAAGACTTTAAAAAGGTTTTCTTCTCTGACACATACCTGAAACTCTTTTTGAACTTTAAAAGAAGACTTCAAAATAACAAAAATGCACTCTTTGCGTGTTGAGATACAAGTAATTTCTCAAGCCCTTCATATTGGCCAGAGTCTCCAAATAATGTAGCAAAGCAATTTATGATTTAAAGCAGCAGGAACGTAGCACGCTCCCTGGCTGCCTCAAGAGAAAATGCATCTCAAATGCCTAGAGACTCAATCCTCCACAAAATTTGAAGGCTTCTACATTCATTCTTATGATATTTTAAATTTTTATCTTATATTTCCCAACCAAACACTGTTATTTCATCCTCCTTTTAGAGGCAGCACAGCATAAATCTTAAAGGCACAGACTGGCATCATACTGCTGATGAACAAATCCCCACTATGCCACTTTGCTTTGTAAACTTGAGCAAGCTATTTAATCCCTCTTTATATCTCAGAATACTCATCTGTAAAATGAGAATAATAATAGTGTTTGTATTCTAGTATTTTTATGAGGATTAAATCAGATGACAATCATAATGTGCTTAAAATGATGCCTCCAGGACTTCTGGGAAGATGGCAGGGTCAAGGCAGAGCAGGCTTCTCTTCCATGAAAGAAACTAGAGCAGGGCCAGAGAATGCCACAGACGGTGGTTTCAGGGTGTGACTGGCCATAGAGGGACCCCTACAGTACATGGTGGGGATGTGGGAAAAAATGCAGAAAGATGGTGCCTCGAAGGACAGGGTGAGTTTATTTGGCAAGACAGCCACCAGGAAAGGGAGCGAGCAGTGGTCTCCACTCCCATGCACCCATCTTGGCAGTTAGCTTGGGAGGTGATGCTCCATAGCCCTTCATCTGGGAGCTCCTGTGACAGAACCCAGGAGGCAGCATTTGCTCTCCCCACATGGAAGTCTGGGGTGTGCACCAACAAGAAGTAGGAATAGGAGAGGGTACCACACGGAGGCATCAGGAGCACCTCCCACACCCCAGAGGCTTGTGGGTACATGGCAGGCAGGAAGCAGGGCATGTTTGAGGAAGAGGGTGCCCTTGAACAGAATCCCTGTCAAACTGCACAAGACCCACATTGCACTCCCAGGGCAGACAGTCCCCAGTGCACAAAGAATTGGTGCACTGATTGGATCCACACCCAGTTTGGACTCCACCCAGCACATAGGAGAAGTTTGGGGAAGGCTGGCTTGAAGTAAGAGATGGCTCAAGACCACCACCTGTAGGTAGGACGGGGAAACTGCTCTTCAGTAAACTGTAGCTCTGCCAAATTATATATAAATGCTCAAATAATCCAGCATTACCCAGAATAACCTTATCAAGACAAGAAAAAGCCCCCAAACCAACAGAAAATCATAAAGCATTTGAAACATCTAGAACATATGGGGAAGCCAAATGGACAAATTAAAAAACCAGAAGAGACACAAAATTTGGAGCAATTAATGAAAGAAGGACACACAAATCTCCAAAACAATTTCAACGAGATGGCAAAAGACATAAAAGACATCAAGAAGACTCTAGAAGAGCATAAAGAAGAATTTGAAAGAGTAAATTTAAAAACAGAAGATCTTATGGAAATAAAAGTCACTGTGGATCAAATTAAAAATAGACTTGAGACACAACAGAAGATTTGAACAGGCAGAAGAAAGAATAAGTGAACTGTAGGACAGACCAACAGAATGCGAATACGCACAAGAACAAATGGTGAAAAAAATTAAAAAAGATTGAAACGGATCTCAGGGAAATAATGGATAACATGAAGCAAACAAATATAAGAATCACTGGTGTCCTAGAAGAAGAAAAGAGTAAAGGACTAGGAAGAGTGATTCAAGACATAGTTTGGGAAAACTTTCCAACACTTCTGAGTGACATAAATATGCAAATCAAAAATGCCCAATGAACTCCAAATAGAATAAATCCAAATAAACCCACTCCGACACATATTCTGACCAGATTGTCAAATGCTGAAGAGAAGAAAGTTCTGAAGGCAGCAAGAGAGAAGTGATCCACCACATACAAGGGAAACAACATTAAGACTAAGTACCGACTACTCAGTGGGCACCATGGAGGTGAGAAGGAAGTCGTAGGACATTTTTACAATTCTAAAAGAGAAAAATTGCCAGCCAAGAATTCTTTACCCAGCAAAGCTCTCCTTCAAAATTGAGGGAGAGTTTAAAATTTTCACAGACAAACAGATGTTGAGAGAATTTGCTAACATGACAGCTGCCCTGCAAGAAATACTAAAGGGAGCTCTACTAGCTGAGAGAAAAAGAAAGGAGAGAGAGGTTTGGAGAAGGGCACATAACTGAAGAGTATTAGTAAGGGTAACTTAAAGGAAAAAAGGAGAGAGAGGGAGAAAATAGGTCTGACAACTGAAAACCAGAGGATAAGATGGCTGGTTCAAGTACTCCCTTCACAGGAATAACTTTGAATGTGAATGGATTAAACTCTCCAAGTAAAAGATACAGACTGGCAGAATGGATTAAAAAGTTAAGACCCACCAATATGCTGTTAACCAGAGACTCATCTTAGACCCTGTGACAAAAAGAGACTGAAAATGAAAGGATGGAAAAAAATACTCTACACAGGCTGCAACCAAAAGAAAGCAGGGGTAGCTATACTAATATCGGGCAAAATGGAATTTAAAAGCAAAGATGTCATAAGAGACAAAAAGGAAACTATATATTAATAAAAGGGACAATTCACCGAGAAGAAATAACAATCATAAATGTTTATGCACCAAATTAAGGAGCTCCAAAGTACATGCAACAAACTGGCTAAAGGGAGCAATAGACATGTCTACAATAATAGTGGAAGACTTCAATACACCACTCTCTTTTATACATAGAACAACTAGACAGAGGACCAATAAGGAAACTGAGAACTTAAACCATATGATAAATGAATTAGACTTAACAGACATATATAGATCATTATATCCCAAAATACCAGGATATACATTCTTCTCTAGCACCCATGGAAAATTCTCCAGGATAGATCATATGCTGGGGCACAAAATAAGTCTTAACACATTTAAAAAGATTGAAATTATTCAATGCACATTCTCTGAGCATAATGGAATGCAACTAGAAATCAATAACCCCCAAAGAACAAGATGTTTCACAAATATATGGAGGTTAAACAGCACACTCCTAAACAACCAATGGGTCAAATAAGAAATTGCAAGAGAAATAGGTAAATACCTAGTGATGAATGAATATGAGAACACAATGTATCAAAACCTATGGGATGAGGCTAATGTGGTGCTGAAGAGGGAAATTTATAGCTTTAAATGCATATATTAAAAAGCAAGAAAGACCTAAGATCAAAGACCTAAATGAACAACTGAAGAGGCTAAAGAATGATCAGCAAACTAACCCTAAAGCAAGTAGAAGAAAAGAAATAACAATGAAAAAAACATAAATAAATGAGCTGGAGAATAAAAAAACAATAGAGAGAATAAATAAAACCAAAAATTAGTTCTTCAAGAAGATCAACAACATTGGCAGACCCTTATCTAAACTGACAAAGTCAAAAGAGACAAGACTCAAATAAATAGTATCAGAAATGAGAGTGGAATAATTACTATGGATCTGAAGAAATTTAAAAAAAAATCATAAGAGGATACTATGAACAACTGTATGCCAACAACTAGACAATTTAGAGGAAATGGACAATTTCCTGGAAACACATGAACAACCTAGACTGACCCAAGAAATAGAAGACCTCAACAAACCAATCACAAGCAAAGAGATCCAATCAGCCATCAAAAATCTACCTCCAAATAAAATCCCAGGGCCAGATGGCTTCACAGGGAATTTTGTCAAACTTTCCAAAAAGAATTGACACCATTTCTGCTCAAATTCTTTCAAAAAATTGAAGAAAAAGGAACACTACCCAACTCATTTTATGAAGCTAATGTCATCCTGATACCAAAACCAGATAAAGATACTACAAAAAGGAAAACCATAAGCCAATATCCCTAATGAATATAGATGCAAGAATTCTCAATAAAATACTTGCAAATCGAATCCAAATGCACATTAAAAGAATTATACACCACGACCAAGTGGGATCCATTCCTGGCATGCAAGGGTGGTTCAACATAAGGAAGTCAATCAATGTAATACAACACATTAACAAACTGAAAGGGAAAAATCAAATGATCATGTCAATAGATTGGAAAAGCATTTGAAAAATTCAACATCCCTTTTTGATAAAAACACTTCAGAAGTTAGGAATTTAAGGAAATTTCCTCAATATGATAAAGGGCATATATGAAAAACCCACAGCCAGCATAGCACTCAATGGTTGAGAGGCTTTCTGAAAGCCTTCCCCCTAAGATTGGGAATGAGACAAGGATGCCGACTGCCACCTCTATTATTCGACTTTGTGCTAGAAGTTTTAAGAGCAATTCACCAAGACAAAGAAATAAAAGGTATCCAAATTGGAAAGGAAGAATTGAAACTGTTGTCATTTGCAGATGATATGACCTTATATTTGGAAAATCCTGAGAAACTGACAACAAAACTACCGGAGCTAAAAAACAAATTCAACAGCATGGCAGGATACAAGATTATTGCACATATATCAGTAATGTCCTATACACTAGAGGCATTCAAAAAAAAAAAAAAAAATCCATTCACAATAGCAACTAAAAATATCCAAGTACCTAGGACTAAAAGAAATAAAAAAGGACCTAAATAGATGGAAAGATATTCTGTGTTCATGGATAGGAAGGCTAAACATCATTAAGATGTTAATTCTACCCAAACAGATCTACAGATTCAATGCAATTCCAATCAAAATTCCAAAAACCTACTTTGCAGACTTGGAAAAGCTAGTTATCAAATTTATTTGGAAGGTGAAAGGGCCTCAAATTGCCAAAAACATCCTAAAAAAAAGCAGAATGAAGTGAAAGGACTTACATTTCCAGACTTCAAAGCCTACTATGAAGCCACGGTGGTTCAAACAGCATGATATTGGCACAAAGATAGGCATATTGATCAATGGAATCAAATTGAGAGTTCAGAAAGAGACCCCCAGATCTATGGTAGACTGATTTTTGATAAGGCCTTCAAATACACTGAACTGGAACAGAACAGTCTCTTCAACAAATGGGGCTGGGAGAACTGGATATCCATAACCAAAAGAATGAAAGAGGACCCATACTTCACACCCTATACAAACATTAACTCAAAGTGGATCAAAGACCTCAATACAAGAGGCAGCACAACAAAGCTCTTAGAGGATAATATAGACAAACACCTTCAAGACCTAGTAATAGGAGGTTGCTTCTTAGACCTTACACCTAAAGCACAAGCAACAAAAGAAAAAAAATTGATAAATGGGAACTCCACAAAATCAAAACCTTCTGTGCCTCAAAGGCTTTGTCAAAAAGGTGAAGAGGCAACCAACTCAATGAGAGAAAATATTTGGAAACCATATAGCTGAAGAGATTGATATCATGCATATATAAAGAAATCCTACAACTCTACGACAATAGTACAAACAGCCCATTTATAAAATGAGCAAAAGATATAAAAAGACATTTTTCCAAAGAAGAAATACAAATGGCAAAAAAACTTGAAAAAATGTTCATCTTCACTAGATATTAGGGAAATGCAAATCATAACCACATTGAGTTATTTCACTCAGCATTCTGTCTTCAGGGTTCATCCATGTTGCCATATGTTTCAGGACCCTGTACCTTCTTACTGCTGCATAGTATTCCATTGTATATGTGTGTATGTGTACGTATATGTATATGTATATGTATATGTGTGTGTATACATATATATACACACACGTATGTAAGCTTCACCTAGATATGCCAAATGGTCACAGTATAAGCCCAAGTCAACAGTAATCCCCAAAACCCTAAGGAATACCCAGATCCCTATCTGAGACTCCAGAAAAATTTCACTCACTAAGTTTATTCTTCAGAAACATAAATCCTTCAGAGAACTTCTATGCCCTCTAAGTCCCAAAACCCAGAGGGAATAGCCTCTTCAGTAACATCAACCAGATGTGCCCCCTTTTCTCATAAAGTTGACACCCCTTATCAACATGAACATATTAGGGTGGTCACTGCCTAGACATCCCTGAAGATTGGGAAAGTGATTAAACTGGAGGAAGAGGTAACTGCAGACAAGATGGAATTTAACAAAGGATGATGAATACTGAATCTCTATATAATTTTCTTTTTCTTAGTTGCTGGGGTATTAGAATAGCTTGAAGGAAAGAATTGAAATGGTGGAACTGTAACCCATAGCAATCTTTGAAATTTGCTCTATAGCTACTTGTTAAAATGTAATTTGAAAGTTATAACCCTTTTGTATATATATTTCACAATAAAGAAATAGCTGAAACCATGGTACTGTAACCCATAACATTTTTGGAAATTTCCTATATAACTACTTATTAAATCATACTTTGAAAGTTAAAAAAATAATGATGCCTCTTGTAAAAAAAAATACGTAATGTTGTTAAATCCTTTAGAAAAAAAGAGAAAACAATTTCCCTGTTTTCTTGTAATTTTCTCCTTGAGTACTTGAATCTCTCCTTTGAGCTCCTATTTCTTGAAGGAATATGTTCATTTTCTTTATATTTGCATATATATATAATTCTTTCATCATAATGTCATAGGATGAAAAATATCTTCATAATTTTTATCAGCTCAATAGTAAGATCTTACAGGTGTGGATTCTTTAGTTGAGTTTTGTTTGTTATGTTCATGTTCTATGTTTTTTCTCATTTTATTTCCACAGGTCTCATGCTGGTTTCTTAATTATTATTCATCACTGGATGAGAGGGATTTTTCCTGGACCACTTGATTTTGAAAGGATAATATGGAGAGGGAGCCAGAGAAGTGAGCCTTCTTGTGAATATTCAATTGCACACCCATGCAATTATTTTAGTATTAATTTCTAAACTTAATGGATTCAGCCATAATATTCTTAAAAATGGCTATAAGAACTTTCATTTCCACCAACATTGTAAGTCAATGTATGTTCCTGACTTGCTTTTCTTTATGCTTTCCCCTCTGCTTCAAATGCCCCCACCCCCACCCCAACTGGGAGAGGAACCGCTTCCAGGCTCCCATTATACAATTTGCATATCTATTACTGCACTAATCCATAAGTATCTCTTTATATGGCTCTCACCCACTAAACCCTTACCTTTTTTAGGACTGGGATTGTGCTATCTTAATTTTATATCCTTGGCTCCTATCCAGTTTTTTGGCACATAGTAATTGCCAAAAATTTTATGCTAAAGAAATATATATAAAAGGAATACAACTGAAAAATCACTTGTCCATGGGAACACCATTGGTAAGTAGTAAAAGCAGAACATGAATCTAGTTCTCCTTTCTACAAATCATTATTTTTTTCACTACAGCTTTCCTCAGTTATATCAATATAAATTAAATGAGTCAATTCTAGGTCAAAAACCCATTTTAAATTCTTAAAATTATAATTATCCTTCAAATGGCTCTTACAAATGACTGTTCATTCTAATACTGGCAAAATTATGTTGTACAGTTTGCACAGACATTAATAATAAGTCTTAATTCACATAAGATTTTAAAGCTTGGTCCAAATATAGTTTCTATGTATATAACCAAAGTTTGACATAGGATTAATAAACCCTTATAAAAGTATTGAATAATTATTTTTTTGATTAAGCTGCAACAAACGAACTGTAGATAATTATGACTAACCCTCAATTGCTCCTCATGCAATTTTATATAATGCTCAGTTTCTTTTTTAATGAAGATATAGACTACATTTACAGTCCATTCTAAGGTAAAAAAAACCCTGCAAGTTGATTATTTTCATTTGGATAGTTTGTGATCTCCATGACAATTTTAATTTTCTAGGTAAGGAGAGGAAAATTTTATGAAATATATTTTAAATTAATAGTTTTGTTTAATTAGGATAATGAACCAACCTCAAATCTAGAAAATTCAGTGAGATTATCATCATATTATAGATTGAGTGAAATGACTCACCTAACGGTCAAGGTTTATACTTCAATTTCAACTTGATTTTTGCCAAAGCTACACTGCGAGCAATAGCAGCCCCAAATTGCTAGGTATTATCAGTCTTAACAGCTGAGCTCAAAGCCTTCCTTTGAAATGTCATGTTTTTCTAAAGATTAAGTTGCATATAAAATTATTTTCATCTAATCTATTCCTGTCACTTGAGATATGTATTCTATTTTAAATTTTTCCTGAGTTACTTGCCTAGAATTTGTTCTTAGTCTTCTTTACTAAATAAAGAGAAAGAAAAGCCCAAAGAGCCATCATCTGACTGTCAAGACGGGTGCTGGGGCAGTCAGGGCTGATAAGTTTTCTGTGTCAAGGCTGACAATATTCAACTTGATTAGAATATTACGAATTTCACACATCTCAGGAGACTGATCATGGAATGTGATAGGAGGTACTACTTTAATAATTGTCACCTGTATAAATTCACCATCCAAGTAATGTGTGTCATCACAAGCAGGGAGAGAACCATTAGGTGCCAGAAGTGGTTCAGAAAAAAAATTTATTTTAAAATGTACATAATTTTCATCATAGAAGGAAATGTCTACCTCAATAAGGACATAAGCAAAGAAAGGCTAGATATTAAAATTTTAATGTTATTGATTTCTTGAATATGGACAAATATCATCTGTACTAGATATTTTCCAGGGAACAATAATTCATGTGAGATTATGAGAAGTTAATTTGACCAGAAATTGTTCTCTGTGTTTAAGGCTATCTTCTCTAGTGAGATGACCATAAGAGAATAATGGAGGGTTTGCATCAATTTACTCAGAAGTTTTCATAAGGCAGTTAAGGCAAAAAAAAAGGGGGGGAGGGATAAGAAAGGAGGAAACAAACATTTATTGAGTACCTATTATATGACAGGCCCTATCTTTCACATTCATTAGCACAATGAATTATTTACTACAACCTCATAAGTTGAGAAGGATAAAGCCAATATTTATGTTGAATTATTTACTACAACCTCATGAGCTGGGAAGGATAAAGCCAATATTTATGTTGAGAGAGACCAACTGACTTGTCTCAAATCAGAAAGTTGGATTTAAATCCAATATCCATGATATTGTCTTTTTTAACATTCTGCTCAATTTCAACAATGATTCAATTTTGCACCTGTCCAACTTAATTTCCAGGAAAGTACATGCCTTCATGATTAGTTATATTTTAGAAGTAAGTACATTTAGAAATTATATTAAATAATCTTTCCAAGATTATTTAGGGTAGAGAGAAAAAAAAAAAGGACATTTTCTGCATTTATTTCTGGAAGTAAAAATTATACATACATATGCAACATTTTTCTAGTAGTAAACCCAACTTAGGGGTTTCCTAATATTAGGGGTTTAATATTCTCTTAAAGAAAATAACTATAGCCTGACTTTGTGCTTATTTGTCAAGCACAGTCCTTTTAAACATAGGATCATCACTTTTACCAAGATATCCGTGTTTAAGGACAAGGGAATAAACCGGAGCCCAAATGGAAAATCTTGAAGAAGCTAAAATACAGACTTAACCCAGAGGAATATAATTTAGAAATTCTATCCTAACACAAATTAAGTCTATTGTTCAGGTTTGATTTATAGTTCCAAAAAGCCATATAAAAATATTCAGGTTTCACTTTTGTGGTATGATTATTAAGAAGGGCTTTGAATTGGGCAATTAAAATGTAATCTCGCAAGAAAAATATTTTTGTAGTTCTTTGGTATCAGAGTTTTGAGGAATCAATTGTCTTCAAATAGATTAAAAGACAGGCTGGAACATGTTTGCTGTTGATTTTGCTGCTTGTGAATACTATGACAACTCCAGTTGCCATGTTTTCAGTTCTGGATGGATCTTAGATGCTCTGGAGAACTCTCAACTTCTCTTTATGGAGTCTGGACACAGACAAAGTTTAGATAAAGTTTCCACAGAAGACAAGCTGAGTCATTCTAGATTCTAGTCAATCAAAGATAGTTTAGAAAAATTTCTTCAGTCATGTCTTTCATAGGACTTCAATTATGTTTTGAAAGAAGTTTAGAGTCCAAGCTAAGCTAATTTGACCAGAAGGTCTTTGGGAAATAACATTATATTTGGCAACTAAGGTACATCATTAACTCCATGCATCCCCATTAGAGAATTGCCTCCTGGAGTTCTGAAAGAGTGAGTGGGGAATTATCTTGAGGAAAAGTTTAAGTATAATCAAGGTATACATTCCCTATTGTTCTGCTGGACTAAATGAGCTTTTACTCCTTTGGATTAGTGAAAAAAAAATTATTAGAATTTTAAAAATTATCTCCTATGAGGATATAACTTTAATTTAGTGTCAATAACCAATTATATAGAAGATTGCCCTCAATACAGCTAAGTCCTAATGACACCAGAGAAAGAAAAGACAGGTCTAGCTTCATCCAAGATACAGTCAGGAAAATCCCAGATAACTAAGGGTAGCCTCATTTTGGAGAGATCTCCCCAGCATCTAGGATTATATGATTTAGTGGTGATATTTCCTTAAAACACTTGCAAGTCTCTTATGACCACCCCTCAAATGCAAGTCATCATTTTGGGGAGGCAGGCAAAGTAACACCTGGCCACAATCCAAGGAGTATATTCCCAGGGGTGCACAAAAAAAAAAAAAAAAGAAAAGGAAAATCAATCCTAGGTGATGTAAAACAAGATGATGCTTCTGGACAAAGAGACTGCTACAGGCAAGAAGAATATTATAAACAAAGCTACCGGATAAAGACAAGTGACAGGATGGATCATGGTGGTGACGATAATCTTTGACACATGCTCCATCTGTCCTTGCTGTAATACCCCCAGAATGATGTTCATTAGATTACTTTATTTCACCCTCAATCAATTTCACAATATATCCGCTCCACCTGGAGTAATAATTACTGTTGGCAAAATCACATATACATACATATTGGTATGATATAAAACCATGTTCTCCAAACTGCTAGGTCATCACTGTTTAATAAACTTTTTATTGTCTATTTTTTAACTTCAAAATCTTCTGTCACCTTTGTGACCTTTATGAACTTTTTCCACCCTCTTCCTAATCTTGATCCTACTCAGTCCTGATAGATTGCTTTGCTTTCGACCTCATTAAGAGGATTGAGGCCACTGAGAACTAACATTTCTTAGTTATGATATTTATGACCATCCTCCTCTGTACTGATTGAATCCACAGCCTTTCCATCTTCAGAAGATACGAGAGCTGCCTGTTGACGCTTACTGGTGCACGGGGAATCTTGGATTCCATTTTCCTCCATCCCCTCCTGGATTTGGATCCATCTTTCTCCTACACTGTCAAACTGCCCTATCTTTTGGTGTTTTGCCAACAACTCAAAAACATAACCAATTATTTCCTCTTCTAAAAGGACAAAAGCAAAAATTAAAAGAAAACAAAGCAAAACAACAACTTTTTTGAACCCTGAGATTCAAGTACCTGATTCTCTTTTTATACCTTCCCTTCCGGGCCAAGATTCTTAAAAGGGTAGCTCATGCCTGCTTTGTTTCCTTTCTCCCCATCCATAGAGTTAGTAAGCTATTAGTAAGCTACCCTAACTTTTACTCCCATTACTGCATTGAATATTCTCTTTCCAATGTGTACAGTGACATCTTGTTGCAGATAAAAGGATAATAATCTGCACTTTTATGATGACTCTGCTAAAATTATGCCATTGGGCAAATTTTTTTTCCTTTGAGTATCTATCTTTGTCTTACCTGTCACTACAATCTCCTGAATACTTTCCTGCCTCTAATTATTTCTTTGTGGCTTTACTAGCTTGTCATTTTCAACTTAAAAAATAAACAAATATTTGAACAATTGACCCTTTCCTAATTCACTCATCTTATGGTTATTCATGGAATCTTTAATCTTTGTGGTTTCAAGTTGTCCAAAGTAGAAGTCAAATAGAATGTTTGTTACAAGAAAAGAATGTTTTATAAATCATTTTAGGAATGTACTGACATTAGGCCTTAGCCAAGGTGCTTAGCCAAACTCTTATTGCACCTTGGCTTCAGGATATCCAAATTCCTGCTGCAGTATTGTTTCTGGCATCCCTGAATATTGATCCTGTTATGCCTAAGATTAATATTGTCCACAATCTGCATGAGAACATTAGAAGTTTGAAAAAGACTTGACTTGCTGTCTAGATTTACTTTTAACATCTAATTTAATTTTTTTTCTTTTCCTTTTCTTTTTTTTTTTTTTTCACTTCCCACCATCTCTTCTGCCACATATTGTCTTGTCTAGATAGAGCCACAGCCTCCTTACTGGCGTCCCTGCCTCCAGTTTGCCCCTATGGTCCCTTTTGTGCCCAGCAGCTGCAGTCATCTTTCTATTTTAATTAGAACAGAATCCAAAATCCAAACACCTAACTGCAGCCTGCAGGGTTCTACAAGAGGTGTCCCCACCTCCTCTCTGATGACCTCATTCCCTTCCCTCACTCACCTTCCCATGGTGGCCTTCCTCACACGTGCTGGAGGCATTCCCACCTTGGGCCTTTACACTTGCTCTCCTTCTGTCTGAGATTCTTACTCGTCTGTTTCCTTCTTATCATTCTCGTCTTACCTCAAATGCCATACCTCTGTGGTCCGATGAGTCTGAGTGAGAACCTCTTTCTAATGCAAACCTCAACAAACTGGACAAGCTTTTTGAAAGAGCTGTTTTACACCTGTTGTGTAACTTTTTGTGCAGTCTCATGCTCTCCTTTCCTGACTACAGTTTGGCTTTGGCAGCCATCACTTTGCTGCCAAATAAACACTTAACAATTTGTTTACCATTACGTAAAGGCAAAATTCCATGCCTTATGAACAGTTTCTCAAGCGAGTAAAACAGTAAGCACATGTACAGAAACTGTCAGAACTCATGCAGCAATCTTAAATCTACTTCTAAAAAAGATCAGAAAGAATCTTCTACAAACCCTGCACAGAGTTTTATTTTGGGATCCAAGGTGGTAAAGGATATTAAGTGATTAAATGTTACTTAAATCAGTTGCTTTGACAGAAGAAGGGAAGCTCAGTAATGTCCTGGCCACATCACTATCAGCAGTAACCTATACTGGCTGAGCTGGGTCTGTGCCCTCACACTGGCCTCATCTGGAAGTCAGTGCCACTTCAGCAAGGACAATGTGTGGCAAGGTCACTGCCGAAGCAATCAGATGACAGTGTTAAGAAATTAATGTTTCTGCATATGATGCCAAGCTTTTGAAATTTGACCGCTAAACTTTTTAATGGTAAAAATAATATAATTAAACTTTTGGTAAATTTTCAGATTTATTCTCGTGTCCTAGAAGGTATATGGCTTTGGCCTCAGTCTCGCTGAATATTGATTTTAACACCCAGTCATTGGGTATATAGTACCTCAATTATGTATAGTTAATTTTACTTTTAACAGAAGTTAAGAGAAATCCCACAATGCATAAATAAATGTATTATAGGTTGAATCACACTAGTATTGAAATAAACTCTCATCTTTTTTTATTTCCTATTCCAAATAATCCTAGGGCAGCTTAATTGTATGTCTTTGAATAACCATGCAATAAAAATTGTACTTAATATTAGGAGTTCTGCTTCTAGGATTCCACAGATAATTATAATCAACTCTATGATAGTGAAATGCTATTATCTAGATTCATTACTTTACTGAATCTTTTCACTTTATCAAAGTAACGTTATGGTAAACAAACTATTTTGCAAGGTAATGGTTTAAAATTGTTTTGCATTTATACACCCTCACTTTATATCCTCATGTTCAGAGAAGGATGTCATTTGTTCAACTGCTATCTTTTCCTGTTTCTTATATTCAGTGCCAGTGAATGGAGAGGACTTCACCAGGAGAAATGTTCTGTAGAAATTCTTCAATAGTGATGCTGTTTATATGGAGTATGAATTCAGGGAGAAAGAAAGATTAATATGCGATTAGCATCTGAACGTGCTGATACTGAATTCCAAAAATATACTTTAACATATATTTAGAATCCTCTAAGAAACATTTAAGCACTTATTAAGAAGAACAATTGTGAACTTGTTGATTTTTAATTTTCAGTGAACAAACTGATTGTCAGATAATGTACTGAATATTTGCGCTCCACATGTTCTTAAAATAGGAATTATCTTCTTAGATAAGTAGAGAAATACTGCAAATAATTTTTTTGTACCTATTTACTTTTTGTTGCTAAAAATGCACTCAGCTGTACCCAAATCATTAAAAAAAAATAGTGCCTCGTCAAATAAACAACCTACTCTCTGGGAATAATTTGGAAATAATTTAGTTCTTTAAATAGAGATGTACACCTTATTTTAAAACATACACCTTATTTGTCTTGAATGTTTGAGAGAAAATTTAAATTTAAGAAACTTTCCAGAAATGTCCAAATGTCTAGCAAATTCTTAACTTAATAGATAAGATATATTCTCAATAATTATGAAGTAAATGGATATGACAATTTCCAGACAATATCAGTTCCCACTTTTCACTGCATATGCATCTTTTGAGTCTGAGAAAACTTGCTCACTGCTCCTGATTTCACATTATATTGTTAATGGCTAATTTTAATCTCTCACACAGTCTTTCTTTAAAATAGCACGATATCTTATCTACGAAAAGTAGGAGTACCTGTATAAATACTTAAAGACTAAATTAGCAAATGAATATTAATAACCATCAAAAGCATAAACCAAAACATTAAGGTGCAAGAAGAAATCTCAAACCAACCGTGGAGGAGCAGAAATATCAGAGCCCTGAAATCATACCACATAAGTTGTTGTATGTTTTTCCTCTTCAGGAAAATATAAAACAATATAAAGTAATATTGAAGAACTCTGATTTGAACCAACTAGTATAAGATTTAAAAACCAACAATTAAAGCTAGGTATATAATTTGCAATTTTCTGATGAATTTAATGAACTTCGCATATCCCGTATGTCTCCAAACATTTTGACAAATCAGCAGAACTTTCCTGTAATGTGTCTTCCTAAAATGAGTTGTAACTCCTTTTAAACAGAAAAAAAAAAAAAAAATTGCCAAGACACTTTCAAACATGTGACTGCACTTTTCTTGGTCATTTTTGACATTATCCCAGGCCCAACATGACACCAAGCTGCTGTGTAGTTTCCCCTTCAAGAAGTTCAAGTCAATGATTGGTTCAAGATGAGTTAACAGAGAATAATTACTGCTCAGACACAACAAATTCCAAAAATGTGGCTTCAGGTCTATGACAATCCTAAGGAGTCAGAATCACATCAGCAGAATCCATTGACCCATACTTAACTTTCCAAAGAATTTCCCCAAAATCTTAGTGAAATCAAGCAACTCATCTTGAATATTCATCATGTATGCTAATATGTAGACTAAATTTAGAGGCTATACTAGATGCCAGCGCTGTGTAAAATTTTTGTAGACTGAGAGATATATATGGAAATTACAAAAACATATTCAGACAATTGTAAATAAAATTTAAAAATCAGGATAGGAATCAAGATAATACTAATTTCTATTACAGGAAAATAGTACACAGTAGTATTAACGAATTTTACCTTCAGTCCTGATTCCATATATCCTCCATAAAAAGAGAAGAGGCATTAAAAATGATTGTACTGTAATAAATTGCACTGATGATTCCTTTTGCTCAACACACTCAGAACTATTTCTTAAGGAAAAAAAATAAGGGACAGTCAGGAAACTAAGAAACAGTGGCAGAGGCAATTTTAGGAGCCTATTCACGTACAACTCTGTGTGGAAACAGAGGCATAGGGAGAAGGGTCATCCCTAAGCTTAACTATGCTTAGCACTTAAGCAGAAAGACAAACAATTACTAATATCCTTGCAATTGCTATTAAGCATAAGAGGTACTAGTAGTCATTACTATATTATATTCTGCAAAATAATTGTAAGTGCCATTTGATTCTTTAGACATATATTGTCTAAATATATAGCCAGTACATACCATACTCTTTCCTTTTGACCTTCATTTAGTCATAGTTCTATGCTAAGACTTGTTTAGTCTAGACTTAGTTCTACAATAAGACTAGTCGGATACAAGTAACTCTATGTATAATGCTCATGTCAGTACTGATGTCAAATTTCTCTCTAGTCCTTTTGGTTGTCTGAGGCTTATTGTTTACATGATTCCTCAAGAAGTTTTCATGAGAACAATATTCCCTGAGTCTTGCATGCAGATAATCATTGCTCTGTGTCTTTTACATTGAAAAGTCAGTTTTATTGGATATAAAATTATTATCCAGCATTTTCTATCCTTGATTGTTTTAACGATGTTGCTTTATTTTCTTCTGGAATAAAGCAATGTTGCCAAAAATTCTGATGATAATCTAATTTTCTTTGAATTATATATCACTTACTGTTTTTCTTAGATGCCCAAAGGATTTTTTTTAATTCCTGAGAGTTCAGTAGTTTTACTAAAACTCATCTTGGTCTTAGTTGGTTCTAGGTCAACATTATCAGGTACTTTGTATTAATCTCCTAGGGCTATCATAACAAATTACCACAAATTCAGTGGCTTAAAACAACAGAAATTCATTCTCTCACAGGACAGTGGGCCAGAAGTCTGAAACCAAGGTGTCAACAGCGGTGGGTTTCTCTGGATGCTGTGAGGGAGAATCTGCCCCACGTCTCTCTCCTAGTTTCTGGTGGCCGTCAGCAACCTTTGGTGTCCCTTGGCTTACTAATGCATCATTCACCTCTGCTCTCTCTTCACATGGTCTTCCCTGCTTCATCTCTGTGTGTCCTTTCATGTCTCTTAGAAAGACACTCTCATAGGTTATGGTGCACCCTAATTACCATATCTCATCTCAATCCTTACCTTAATTACATCTGCAAAGATGTTTCCTTGAATTATAGTTGTTAGTCAATGTTCTGCCCTGGCTTTGATTTTCTTCTTCAGGGGCTCATTATTTGTAGGTCAGAACTTCTTTGCCCATCTTCAGTATGTCACTTTCTCTCAATTCCCCTTTACCTATTTTTTTCATTTCTTTCTCAATTTCATAATTATCCCACCTTTCACCTTAAGGCAGTATCCACATGCTTATTTGCTCTTGTGATATTTCAATTTTGGTCTTCATATTTTTAAATGATTTTTTCTTTCATTTCTATTCCTTCCCTATGTTCTGGCACCTAATTTTTAAGTTATTCTAATTCTTTGTTATGACATTATTCCAGGTCTGGCATTATTTTGAAACAGAAGGTTTCAATTCTGATTTGTTCTTTTTGGCCTGTTTATATCATCGCTAAGGATGTTATTTGCCTCTTTCATTCTCTGTTGTCCTACTTTTGGATTTAGGCTCAATATTTTCCTACCGCTTAGTTTTACAGAAAATCAGTTTTTCCAGAACATATAGGTTCAAGGTATTTTTTCTACTTTCACAGAGCTCCCTCTTCAGTTGCTTTCATTTCAAGAACTGCTAATGGTATTGGAAATGTTCATGGTGTGAGAATTCATAAAGAAATTAGTAAATATTTTGAACTGAATCATAATAAAAACACAAAGGAGAAAGTTCTAAAATCAATGATCTAAGAGTATCCCTTACGAAGCAAGAAAAACAAAAGCACAAAATAACTAGCACAAAGAAATTAATAAAAATAAGAGCCAAAAAAAAATTGAAGAAAAAAGAAACAAATCATAGAGAAACATCAATAAAACCAAAAGCTGATCCTTTGGAAACATCAGTGAAATTGATAAACAACAATGTATGCTGATAAGGAATGACAAAGAAAATATGCAGATTACCAGCATCAGGAATTAGAGTGAGCACCATTACAGGGTCCTCATTTATTAAGAGGACAATAAGGCAATATTATGAACAATTCTATGCCAATAATTTGAAAACTTAAATGAAATGGGCAGTTTTTTGAAAGACAATAATTTCAAAAACTGACAAAAGAAATAAAATAAACCTCTCATATGTTAAAGACATTACATTTTTAATTAAAAATCTCCAAAAGGACTCAATGGCTTCATTGGTGAATTCTGAGAAGGATGTATGAAAGAAATAAGAATTCTTCAAAAATTCTTTCAGAATATAGAGAAGAAGCACTTACGAACTCATTTTACAAGGCTAATAACACTGAAATCAATACCAATTATACTACAAGAAAAAAAAACCAACAAACTAATATCTTTCACAAGAAAATGTTAGCAAATAAATACATAAACATTTTAAGAGGGTAATATATCAAGACCAACTGAGGTTTATCAAAGGAATGCAATGTAATTTAATATTAAAAAATAGGTAATTTTCCATATAACAGAATAAAGGAAAAAATGGATGATCATCTCAATATGATCATTTGACAAAATGCAACACATACTCATGATAAAAATTATCAAGAAAATAGGAACAGAGGGAACTTCTTCTTCCTCAACCTGATAAAGGCCATCTACAGAAACCTGCAGGTACCATAATGCATGATGGTGAATGGTGAATGTTTTTCATCTAAGATCAGGAACAAGTCAAGGATTTCCCCTCACTACTTTAGTTCATCATTTTACTGTGGGTCCTAGCTAGTACAATAAGACACAAAAAGGAAATAAAAAACACTTAGATGGGAAAATAAAAATGAATTTTTTATTTTGCAGATAACATGAATGTTTATGTAGTACATCCTAAGAAATTTTCAATTTAAAAAAAAAAAGCTAGAACTGTTAGTAAGTTGAGAATGTTTGCAGGATATATGGTCAATGCACAAAAATCAGATATGTTTCTGTACTACCAAAACATATTGGAAATAAAATCACTAATATTATTCTATTCATAAAATTATCCAAAACCATGAAATACTAAATACCTGGAAGCTGAAAGCTACAAAATATTGTCAGAATAAATGAAATTACAGAATTTCAGTATTTATGATAAAGCTATATTAAAGAAACAGTATGAAATGAAAGAAACATAAATCAATGGAAAAGGAAATGGTGAAAGGAAAAAAATATATATAGGTCAATGAAGAAAAATAAATTCCAGAAAAGATCCTAACAAATATGGTCAATTGATTTTGGACAAAGGTGCCAGGGCAGTTCAATGGGGAAAGTGAAGTATTTTCAACAAATGGTGCCTGGACAATTGCATATTCACTTGGAAGATAAACATGAACATTGACCTTTAATTTATACCATATGCAAAAATTAAATTGAGCTGTATAAAAAACTAAATTTATGAGCTAAAACTAAGTGACTTCTGAAAGAAAACATAGGAGAAAATCACTAAGAATTTGGACCAGGCAAAGATTTCTAAGATAGCACACAAAAAACATTAACCATTACAGAAAAAATTATAAATTGGATTTCATCAAACCAAAAAACTTTTGATCTTACAATAAGAAATCTAAAAGGTAAACCATAGAATGGAAGAAATAATTTATATGTATCTCTGACAAAGGACTTTTACACAAACTGTATAAATGCTCTTAAAACTGAATGAGGAAGGAGACAGGGTAAGATGGCAGCATAGGGAGGTGTGGAATTTATTTAGCCCCCTTAGAGCAACCAGTATATAGCCAGGAACAAGTAGAAAATAGTCTGAATAACTGATGGGGGACATCAATTACCAGACATCATCGTACAGCAGTCAGGAATGGGTGGAACAGCTGAGAATTCAGCATAGAACTGTAAGTAAAGCTCCCCAACCTGCGGAGCTGGTGCCCCTCCCCATCTGGCATGGTAGGTTGAGTTGTAAAACTTTGCTGTGAGAGAAAGGAGTCCCTGCCAGGAGAAAGGGAATGTAGCACAACCAAGCTCCAATTGCAGCTTTAATTAACAAAATTAGGCTACTGGATACATGCTATGAGCACAGATAAACCTGAAGCAAGCAGGGAATGAACCCAGAGATTTATCCTGACAGAGAGGAGGCAGGGCTGATGAAAAAAAAGCATAAATAAATAAATACAGAGGCTTTTGGAGTCCACTGAGGGCTGTGTGCCAAGAAAACAGGCACGCAGAACCAGGTACCAACTCCTGGCTGGGGACTGGCTCTGAAAAGTGGACTTCTTGCTTTTCTCCATTTTTCTCTCTCTTTCATTATGAGTAGTTCATTAGAGAAAGCCTCAGGCATTTTCAATTGTCAGCACTGATCCAGGCAAGCGTGGAGTTAAGATAGAGAGTCAAAGAAAAACTCAAGTGTAGAAGACAATTCCCTAAAGGCCTTATTTTCCCTAAGAAAAGGGGGGCAGGGGCCAGGTTAAGTGCTGGTCCTCCCTCATAAAACTCTGACCCCAAGGCCTGCAGGGGAAGAAAAAATAAAGCAAACAGAAATAGCTTAAGCTTCTGACATCCTCAGTCTCTGGCCAGAACAGGATCCACTAGGAATCAAATACACTGCATTTCTTTACACTGGTGGAGAGCTCTGTGCTGACAAGCACCACCTGCAGGGCAGGATAGGAAAAGTACAGAGTCTAGAGGCCTCACAGGAAAGTCCAGCCATCTGCTAGTCTCACCATCAGGGAAACCTGATACTGAATACAGCCTCCTCCTGAGACCTGGCCCATCTGGTTTGGGAAAATCTGATTGGGTTAATCAAGGAAGCCAGATGCCTAGACAACAAAAAATTACAGATCACACTAGGAAGAGCCTTTGCTCTTTGTTCCTTTGTCAAAGGAACAAACTTGCACTTCAGCTGAGATACAGGAACTGAAACTGCTGATCGTTAACCAAACAAATCTCCTAAATCAATTCAGAAATCAAATCAATAAGTTGAGGGAAGATATGACAAAAGATATGAAGGATATAAAGAAGATGTTGGGCAAACATAAGGAAGAACTTGAAAGTTTGAAAAAACAATTGGCAGAACTTATGGGAATGAAAGGCACAAAAGAAGAAATGAAAAACCCAAAGGAGACATTCAACAGCAGATTTGAGGAGGCAGAAGAAAGAATTCAAGGACTGGAGAAAATTACATCTGAAATCCTACAAACAAAAAAACAGATAGGGAAAATAATGGAAAAATATGAACAGGGTCTCAGGGAACTGAACAACATGAAACACATGAATATATGTGTCATAATTGTCCCGGAAGGAGAAGAGAATGGGAAAGGGGCAGAAAGAATAATGGAGGAAATAATCACTGAAGATTTCCCATCTGTTATGAAACACATAAAATTACAGATCCAACAAGTGCAGCATACCCCAAACAGAATAGTTCTGAGTATATTGACTCCAAGACACTTAATAATCAGATTATCAAATGTCAAAGACACAGAGAGAATTCTGAAAGCAACAAGAGAAAAGTGATCCATCACATTCAAAGGAAGCTCGATAACACTCTGTGCAGATTTCTCAGTAGAAACCATGGAGGTGAGAAGGCAGTGGTATGATATATTTAAGATACTGCAAATAAAAACTGCCAACCAGGAATTCTACACCTGGCAAAACTGTCCTACAAAAAATGAGGGAGAGTTTAAAATATTTTTAGACAAACAGACACCGAGAGAATTTGTGAACAAGATACCTGCTCTTCAAGAAATACTAAAGGGAGCACTACAGGCAGATAGGAAAAGACAAGAGAGAGGTTTGAAGAAGAGTGTAAAAATGAAGAGTATCAGTAAGGGTAAAAAGGGAGAGAAAAGGAAAAAATAAAAATAAAAGAAGATATGACATATAAAATTGAAAAGACAAAATTGTAGACAGTAGACATTTCATTAACTGAAATTAGCCAGAAACAAAAGAACAGATAGTATATGGTCTCACTAATATGGACTAACAATGATGGCAAAATTTGAGAGTTGACAACACAGGTTATCAGGAGATAGAAAGAGGTTGGAGACTAGGCATTTGATGCTGAAGGAGTACAGAAAGTTAAACATTCTGTTTTTGTATAGATCCAGAAATGGAATGGATAGCATAATACATGTGATGGTAACACAATATTGTAAGTACTCTGAACAAAGATGAGTATGCATACAGTTGAAAGAGGAAGGCTGAGGGCATATATGACATCAGAAGGAAAGATAGAAGATAAAGTTGGGAATTGTAAAACTTAGAGAAACCTAGAGTGGTCAATGAGGGTGACTAAATGTAGAAATAAAAGAATGTTTTTAAATGAGGGAAAACAAATGAATGTCAGCATTGCAAGGTGCTGAAAATTAGATGGTATAGCAGAAAAATACAATCAATGCAAACTAGAGTCTATAGTTAATGGTAATATTTTAAGATGCTCCCATTAGTTGTAACAAAGGCAATATACCAAAGCTAAATGTATATAAGAGGGGGATATAAGGGAGTGATATGGGATTCTTAGTGGTGGTGATGTTGTCTGACCTCTTCATTGCTTTTTATTTATATTTTTCTTCAACTGTTTGTATTTTTATTCTTCATTTTTTTCCTCCGTTTCCTCTTTCTTTAGGGAGCAGATGGAAAAGTCCTCTTTAGATTGTGGTGTTGAATGCATAATTATGTGATTATACTATGCATCATGATTGTTTACTTACAGTGGATTGTATGGCATGTAAATAAAACTTAAAAAATGGACAGAGGGATACAAATGCTGGAGAAAATGTAAAGAGAGGGATGTACCTATTCCCTTTTGGTAGGGAAGTAGAATGGCCAACCCAGCTGGAGGGCAGTGTAGTGGTTCCACAGGAAGCTAACTATGGGGTTGCCATACAGTCCTGCAACCCCGTTATTGGGTATGTACTTGGAAGAACTGAGAGCAGGGACATGAGTGGACATTGCGCACTAGTGTTTATAGCAACCACATTCGTAATTCACAATGGATGGAGGTGGCCTAAGGGTATATCAGCTGATAAACAGAATGGTAAACTGTGGTGTATACATACAATGGAATACCGAGTGGCAGTGAGAAGAAATGAAGTTGTGAGGTATACACCTAGGTGAATGGAACTTGAGGTCAGTATGTTGAGTGAAATAAGCCAGAATCAAAAAGACAGACATTATAATGTCTCACTAACATGGATTAATTATAAAGCGCAAACTCTGAGAATTGAATCTGAAATCACAGGTTATCAGGGAAGGCTTATGGTAAAGTTTCCTAGATTGTAAGCTCTTACAGTAATCACATCTATTCATGAGTTGTAGTGGTTATCTCTAAATTCTGAGATGCTGAGCTGTTTTCTGTATAACCTGTTCGGTTCCCCTAACTTCGGGTATCTGCATGACACCTGAGACTCAGAGCCACAGTTCAGCAGCTGTGAATGTCAGCATTACCCCATACAGCAAATGTTAAACAAGCTGAAAAAGAGATCAGACTTCAATTAGATATGTGAACGAAATGGACTTGATTAGAACTAAGGTAAACCAGACTAAAGGGTAAAGGATGATACTGACTGTGCTTTTAAACCTTAACTTCTTTGTAAGACCAAAGGAAGAGATGTTCATTTGGTGCAAAATCTGTATTTTCTGTAGCACACTATATAATAACCAAACACCATAATTACATGGAACCTTGAATAGGGGGTGAAAACTGGTTGGTTTGTACAGGTTAGTGTGAAACCCCAATACATCCCAGAGTAATTTGGGCAGATTGTAAGGAGTAGTTGCAGAGCCCCCTTGAGGGCCTGGGGAAAAATGTGGAAGCATTAAACTTCCCCACCTGAGGAATTCCTGATATTCTTGCAAGTATTGGAGACTACCATTGTAGTAGGCCGAGTCCTTTATCTTGGGGCTTGCCTTTATGAAGCTTGTTACTGCAAAGGAGAGGCTAAATCTACTTATAATGGTGCCTAAGAGTCACCCCAGAGAAACTTTTTTGTTGTTCAGATGTGGCCTCTCTCTAAGCCCACTTGGCAGGTAAAATCACTGCCCTCCCCAACTACATGGGACATGACTCCCAGGGATGAACCTGTACCTGGCATCAAGGAACTGAGAAAGCCTTCTTGACCAAAATGGGGAAGAGAAATGAAACAAAATTAAGTTTCAGTGGCTGAGAGATCTCAAATGGAGTTGAGAGGTCATTTTGAAGATTATTCTTATGCATCATATAGATATCCTTTTTAGTTTTTAGTGTGCTAGAATAACTAGAAGGAAATACTTGAAACTGTTGAACAGCAATCCAACATCCTTGATTCTTGAAGACAATCATATAACTATATAGCTCATATGGCGTGACTGTGTGATTGTGAAAACCTTGTGGGTCACACTCCCTTTATCCAGTATATGGACAAATGAATAGAAAAAGGGGGGACAAAAAGGTAATGAATAATAGGGAGGAAAAAAAGAGTATGAGATGTTTTGGGTGTTCTTTTTTACTTTTTTTTTTTAATCCTTATTCTTATTTTTTGGAGTAATGAAAATGTGCAAAAAAAATGATTCTGGTGATGAATGCACAACTACCTGATGATACTGTGTGATGATACTATGAACAACGATTGCTCACTTTGGATGATTGTATGGTATGTGAATATATCTCAACAAAATTGCATTAAGAAAAACTGAATGTGGAGACAAAACTCTAATTAAAAAGAAAAATATTCAGACATTCACTTTCCAAATGAATAGATACAAACATGAAGTAAGTACATTAAAAAGTACATAAAATGCTTAGTAATATAGTTATTAGTGAAATTTGATACCACTACACATCATTAGAATGGCTAAAATTAAAAAGTCTGACAAACCAAGTGTTGAGAAAGATGTAGAGTAACTGGAACTTTCATACACTGTTGGTGGGCACATAAAATGATCCAACCACTTTGGAAAACTGGCACTTTCCTATAAAGTTAGACATATACCTAACCATTTACTCAAGAAATAAAAACATATGCCCAGATGCAGACTTGTATATTGTTCTAGTTTCCTAATGCTGCCGGAATGCAAAACATGAGACATGAATTGACTTTTATAAAAGGGGGTTTATTTGGTCATACAGTTATAGTCTTAAGGCCATAAAGTGTCCAAGGTAACATATCAGCAATCAGGTACCTTCACCGAAGGATGGCCAATGGTATCCGGAAAACCTCTGTTAGCTGGGAAGGCAAGTGGCTGGTGTCTGCTCCAAAGTTCTGGTTTCAAAATGGCCTTCTCCCAGGACGTTCCTCTCTAGGCTGCAGTTCCTCAAAAATGTCACTCTTAGTTGCACTTGGGATATTTGTCCTCTCTTAGCTTCTCCGGAGCAAGAGTCTGCTTTCAACGGCCATCTTCAAACTGTCTCTCATCTGCAGCTCCTGTGCTTCCTTCAAAGTGTCCTTCTTGGCTGTAGCTGCTTGCTCCTTCTGTCTGATCTTATATAGTGCTCCAGTAATTTAATTTAGACCCACCCTGAATGAGCAGGCCAACACCTCCATGGAAATTATACAATCAGAGTCTTCACTCACAGTTGGGTGGGGCACATCTCCATGGAAACACTCAAAGAATTACAATCTAATTAACACTGATAAGTCTGTCCACATGAGATTAAATCAAAGATAATGGTATTTGGGGGGACATAATACATTCAAACTGGCACATATATGATTGTATATCAAAACTTTATTGTCGACTGGAGAAACAAATAGTGACAATTCCATAACATAATAATATGTGAACAACATGGATGAATCTCGAAAACATACACAGTAAAATAAAAGTCGCACACAATAGAGAACAAATTACATGATTTTGTTTATAAAAATTCTAGAAAATTCAAACTCTCTTTAGTGACAGAAGTAGCTCTGTGGTCCCTTGTGGCCTAATGGTAGAAGGAGATATTGATAGCAAAGGGGTGTGAGGAAACATTTGGGGACAATGCAATTGTTTTGTATCTTGATTGTGATTGTGGCTTCATAGTGCATACTTCATCAAAATTTGTGGAAGTGTGTAAATTCAGTAGGTGCAATTTAATGAATGCAAATTGTCTCAATAAAACTGATTTTTAAGAAATAAAGAGACATCACTCAATGCAGTGTGTGTATCACCATTGACATCAGCTCAAAAAAGGAACTAGGTTTAAAACATTTTAGGAACAATGGGGAAATTTTAATTTAGAAGGCACAATAAATGACATTAGGGAATTATTGTTATTTTTCTTAGGTTTTGTTCTAGTTTGCTAATGCTGCCATTATGCAAAATACCAGAAATGAATTGGCTTTTATAAAAGGGGTTTATCTGATTACAAAGTTATAGTCCTAAGGCCATGAAAGTGTCCAAACAAAGGCATCAACAATAGGCTACCTTCACTGAAGCACACCGACAGTGTCTGAAAAACCCTTGTCAGCTGGGAAGGCACAGGCACGTGGCTGGTGTCTGCTCTGGGATTCTGGTTTCAAAATGGCCTTCTCCCAGGACATCCCTCTCTAGGCATCTGGGGGTCCTCTCTTAGATTCTCCCAGGCAAACTCTGGGCTAGCAAAATTCTGCTTTCAAGGGCTGTCTCCAAAATATCTCTCTCAGCTACTCTCTGGTCCTTCTGTTTGTGAGCTCTTTTTATAGGACTCCAGTGATTAAATCAAGACCCACCCTGAATGGGCAGGGTCCATATTTCCATGGAACCATTCAATCAAGAGGTCACACCCTAATCAAAGGTGTCACTCACAGTTGGGTGGTTCATATCTCCATGGAAACACTAAATCAAAAGGTTCCAACCTAATCAATACTAATATGTCTGCCCACACAAGATTGCACTGAAGAACATGGTGTTTTGGGGGATGTAATATATCCAAACCGGCACAGGTGTGATTATGTACAGGAATGGTTCTAGATTTTAATAGATACAAACTAATGTATTTAGGCAGAGTGGCATAATGTCTGCAGCTTAATTTCAAATGATTCAGAAAATACATAGATTGATGAAATACAGATAAACAGATACATAGCCACATGCAGGAGAATGCTAGCAATTGTTGAATTCTAGAGCTAAATAAATGAGGGTTTATCATACTTCTCTTTTAATTATTCTGTATATATTTAAAATGTTCTAAAATGTTGAAAAAATAACAAGGGGCACAGTCATAGAAAACAGAAATGAAATGAAATGAAACAGAAATTTTCAAAAGAGAAAATGAAAAAAAGTCAAAGGGAAAATGCTAGAAGGACACTTGAAGATAGTAAAGAGGAAAGCCACAACAATGGAAGTGAACAAATACTTAAAATATAATTTCAGAAAATGTTTGAATTATGACTTAAACAGACCCATACTGGTCAACACTAAGATATATCTTCAAAAAAGTATTGGAATTAAAAATAATCATAGGATTCTTTAGGAATACAGACAAAAAGACAAATTCACTTCTGATGAAAAGAAAATTGAGTAGTACTCAACTTCTTAACAGCAACATTCAATGTTAGAAAACAGTGGAACAGTATGTATAAAATATTCAAGGAAATAAAGTGTAGGAAAAGTGTAACACAAGAATAAAGGAAACAAAGGATCAAGGAGAATCCTAAACCCTCCTGAAGCAGAAAAAATGTATCCAACAAAGCAACAATTAGGAAACTTCAGGGAAAGTGATATCATCTGTGAGTTATATTTGATTTGATCTTTCCCTGTGATCTGTAAGTGTGGGTTGAGTTCATGATGTCACATTTCTCTTGGCTTCCCTGTTGGCCAAGCATGGCAATTTCTGTAGCCCTTTTTATCTTTGGTCATAGATTCTCAACCCTTCACGACATCATGAACCTACTCCAGTGTATCAAAAAAGACCGGGAGTAATTTTGATAATCCCTTGCATTCAGGCTTTCAAATATATATATGACACCATTGCTGATTTTCCATATTTCAAAATCAAAAGAGCCTCAGAAACAATCCTTTGGCCCCAGAGTACTTGCCACCAGAATTTCCAATAAAATTATTACGGTTGGAAGAAGAACAATTCAAAGAAAAGAGTGAAGAAGAATACCTTATATGAAGCAATCAAATTAAGGAATATATTTTTCAAAGTGTAAATTACCACATTTGAAGTACACACACACACATATACACAGCTTTAGCCAACTGTAATTAATAACTAGTTAAGCACTGGGAACTGTACTTGAATGAAAGGTGAGCACCAAACAATAAAAATCTATTGATTAGGACATTACTTACATAAAGAAGATTGTCTCTTAGTATCAGTCATTTTGCTCTAAACTATATAACGTTCTTATATTTGAATATATTTCCTATATAGTAAAGTTCATACATGGACATATTTCAGCTCCATAAAAGGAAAAACTTTCTTAATAGTCAAAATTTTTAGAAATGCATTGGGCACCAACAGAGAAAGATTTTCTCTGTTGTCAAAGGTGTTCAAAAATATTGGACAACCACTTTAAAAATAAATTGTAGCAAAACTCTAGTTGTAGGTGGTTCATTCATTCATTCATTCTTAAACTCAGCAGATGCTCAAACATAAAGCCTACTCCGTGCCACAGTTTGTATTAGGTACTACAAAAGGAGTGATGAACTCAACAATTTGTGACCTCTATCTTCATACACCTTATGCTCTGGTAGAGGAGACAGATATTAATCATGTCATCACACAAACAAATTTAACATTACATCAGTGGGTATAGCTATTTAAATAAGACAACTGACCATCAATATCCTTTCCAAATATGGGGCAGGTTCATTGTTTTGGACAATCTCTACTGTAGGTATCAAACTCTGGTGTCATAGTTTAAGCCTTTTTTTTTCCCCAAGGACAATTTTAAGCCTTTTTTTCCCCCAAGGACAACTGCAAAAAGGGAGAGTGAAAATACATTGAGTTCTACAATCTAACTCTCACCAAAATAAAAATTGCATTCTTTGCTTTATAAAGTAAATCATGATAGAAGCAATATGAATTCATTATATATACTCCTAGGCATATCATCAAAGAGATTAATTGTTTTTGGAAGGCAGGCTATGCTTTTAATTAAAAGAATTTCCATCAAGGGAGCAATTGTTCCCATCTATAAAACTTCCACAGAACATGTTGTTTATCTTACAGTGTAGAACAGAGCTGGAATAAAAAAAGGAAGATGGTTGTGTTTTTTCCCTTAGTCTCATTAAGAAAGCATAGATTAATCACATTTAAATACAGTAAAAATTGTTCTGTCCCTACTTCTCTCTCGCCCACATTAGACCCAGGAGTGAGAACTCATTTGGCCACTGCCCATAATTCTCTGGGCCATCACGTTTTGCCTCTACCACAACTGACTTGGTCTGAAGAGCAATGAGTAAAGCTTTTGGGAAAGTTCACCAAGGTCCATGCACCAACTGCTCATGACAATGTGAAATGACTGTCCCTCCCACAAGCTCGTCCTGAATCATAAGAAGTGACCCACACTTGTTCTGGGACAGAATTCAGGATTACTATGATGGAGCAACACATGAGCACATTCTTTTCTTTATTTTTACAGTCACAGACATTCTAAAAACTGTCTGGTGTGCATCAATTTTAAGCACAAAGTGTTTTCAAAAGAATAAAAGTAAACGACCCTAAATGTGAACAAAATGTGTGCCTCTTGTAAATAAGCCAAGTATTTGGTTTTGACATTTTGGATGTCACCTGCATTGATAACAAGTCTATGGTTTTCTAACACGAAAAACATGCAGGATAGGATTGGCTTTAATAAAAACCAGAAGTTTTCACTGTCAATAAAGATACATAGTATTTTTGTCAAAATATGATATCTGGATAGTAAAACCTCATTAATTTGTCATTCAGCTAACAAAAACACTTTCAGCTCCCAATGTAGTGGGTGGTAAGTTGCACACTCCAGGACATCTTTTAAGCCAACTTCATTGGCCAAAGAGACAGAGAGCTGGGGGGTGTTTTGCCAAGGAGAGGAAACCTTGGAGAGAATGAAAGTCTACATTGTTTGCCATGCAGCCTGGCCTTTCTCCTCTTAGAAACAGGTAGTTTGGGGTCATTCTCTGATTACTGAAACCCTTCCAGCAATAAAATCAACTTCCTAAGAAATCTCAGATCCAGGACCAATTCTTTATTTCAAGGACAAAGGAGCTAGAATGGGTAACAACTTTTGTTTCATAGAACAGATATATTCTGGGAAAAGTGGATAAAGAGTGAATTTTCATAAAGTAGCATTATTTCCATGCAGTGTACATTTCGAATTTACACAAAAAGAGAAAGCATCTCAGAATGATCCGAGGTGAAACCTCTGGATGAGAAGGGAGTATGTAGGGATAGCTGTACAATAGCACTATTTTGACTGTAGCTGGATAACCAATCACTCTCTTCCCTTTTAAGACCTTGCTAACTTTCCAACTCTAAGACCTTCTCTATGCCATTTCTACTCTTTACTCTTGCTGTCTGTCACCTGTCTTCCTAGATCGAAAAACATCTTCCTGTGTCCAGGTTTAAAGTCAATCATATCTGGTTTTCACTATTTTCATTAAATATTATGTGAGAGGAGTCCAGGCTTATTCCAGACACTTAGAACTGTGCAGATGGACATAGTAGATACTAGCACATTGTAGATACTCAATAAATATTTGCTGATTCAATAAACATTTGTATGCGACCCTCTTAAGAACCACATCACCTTTTTTCATTGAGCACCCTAAAAACCAGTTGACTATTGTCCTCACTCCTAATCTCTGCCTGTCTTTCACAAAGCAATTGTCTGTTTATCTTCCTAAATCATGGACTGATCAAGCCGTATCGTGGCTCACAAGGCTCCAGTGGTTCCTCACTGTTGAACTCAAGTTCCATGATACATGTTAGAAATAACAGAAACCATGACCTTCAAGGCTGGGATGGAATACTAAAAATATTGGGGTGGGGTTTTCCCCTTTTTTAGTATAGTTTTGCTGCCTGAAAAGTAAGCAAAACTAGTCTAGAAGGGATGATGTAGTCAGAGCAATGTTTTGGTTGTGATTTCACTGGAGATCATCATGGATGGATAATGTCAAGAAAAGTGACGGGTCTGCTCTTCTGTGCTCTCTGCTGCCATGGTTGGAGGAGCAAGCATCTTCTTTCTGGGCCTTCTGATTGTTTCTATGAGACTCGACTACATCATCTGCTCCCCCATTCCATCCATTACTTCCCTGACTTCATATCCTACTACTCTCCCCCTCACTCCCTCCATTCCAACCACACTGGTCTCCATTCTTTTCCTTCAGACAAAGGCAAGGTCCTTTGCATTTACAGTTTCTTCTACATGAAAGTTCCTCTACTGGTCATCCATCTTTTTTTAATTTTTTATACTTTTTGTATTGTAGAATATAAAATGTATACTTAGAAGTGATAACTTTCCAGGTGCAATTTAACAAGTATTATGAGTTTCAGTCCCACAGTTTCAGTTATTTCCTTATTATTTCTTATGAAATATAACATATCACTCAAATGCGATCTTCTCAGTGGTGCCTTTCCTGGCCACTCTATTTAAAATTGCAGCCCTTCTCAACCCATTCTCCATCTAATTTTCTGTAGTATTTATCACCATCTAACATATTTCATTTTTTGTTTATTTTCTTATTTGGTGTCTAGTTCCCTTATTAGAATGAAAGCTGCATGACAGCAGAGATATTTACCAATTTTATTTGCTGCTTTATCCCCGGATTCTAGCACAGTGCCTGGAGATGAATGAACAAATTATAGAATGAATGAGAGAATGAAAGAATGAGAGCTATCTTTCCAATATTATTTCAAACTATATGTTACCAAACACAGCTCCTACATTTGCAAAATTTTCCTTTTATGTGTCCACCCAAATTTGTAAAAGTGCCGCATATTTTTCCATCGCAGTACCTTGGAGGAAGCTTTGATCATCCCTCCATTGGATAACCCTTTCTTATTTTCTTTCTGTCTCTCAAGTGGCATTTTGATTTAAGACAGGAGTTAGCCACAAAAGGATTATGCCCTAGCGGTCTGAAAAAACTGAGTTGAGCACTTCCCTCTCATGCCCTGGCTACAAATGGGTTTGGTTGGGAGCATAGTTTGGCCTGTAATGTGTTACATTCCCTCCCTCATCCCCATGGACTTGTTTTGTTCCCAGCCATCCTTTAGGTTCACTCTTCCTTAGGCATCCCAGCAAATCACTTGCATTCTCATCTGAAACTTTCTCTCCTCCCCTGCCATTTGCTAAATCCCTTGATTCCAACCGGTCAGCCATGTGCTGTCTCTCACACCCTGCTAGCATTCCCCATGGAGTCAGCCGTAAGCCCTGAATAGAACAGCGGTTATCTTTTAATAACAGGATAAGATGCCATCTCCTTCACTGAGCCATGAAAATGGTGAAAGATGGAAGTCGACACATGGTTTGGCATGCTTCCTGGCAAAAAAGAATACTTCTTTAATTTTTATCCCCTAAGAATACTAGATTGGATTTCCTCTATCATGTGCTGCTACTATTACCATTTTAGGGCCTCGAGTTAAAGTTTTCTAATTGCAAGATCAAGCAAAATAAATTGCTGCCCTCTAAAAAGTACTGTTAATGGCCTATTAAAAAAGAAAGCATGTTACTGAAAAGTAAGTCACTGAAAAGTAATTTCATCTGGCATACTAAACCACTATCCAACCGATTCTAATATATTATTTCTTTATTTCATATTAAAAAGTTTTAATGAAATACCACAAATATTTATATTTTTAATAGAATCCTAGGGCCCTTTCATATTTTTTGGAAAGCAATATGATATTGCAGAAAGAAGAGACAGAAACAGGAGACATGAATGTGAATGGAAATTCTGTGTTATTTGCAGCAAATCCCTTTCTCTCTCTAGGTTTTGCTTTATCACTAGTAATATGAGCCTAATATTTCAACCCTCAAAAAGTATATGCATGTGCCCATGAGTGAGAAATTGATCCTTCATCATAAACTACTACATGTGCATGTGGCATGATTAACAGCACGTGAAATATTGCTACGTTAGTGAATAAATACATGACTTAACACAGGAGACATTGTGACAAAGAAAGGAGGGCCTCCTTTCACCTTATTTACTGAATAGACAAACTGCTATCATCATCATCATCATCATAATCATTAACAACCACTTGTCATTTAAACCAGAAACTCTACCAGATATCTTACCTAAGTCATTTCATTGATCTGCAGAATAACCAAGTAAGTAGGTGTTATTAGCTACAGTTTCCCTTCAGGAAAGAAAAACTCACTTTTTCTGAGTTAGCCTCACCAGCACAGGGCAGATTAGCCTGCACCATCCATTACCAAAGCCACTACCACATGTGCTTATTTAAATTTAAATTAATAAAATTTAAATAAAATTTAAAATTCAGTTCCTCATTTGCATCAGCCTTATTTTAAGGGATTAAAGGTGTCCAATAGAGTCCATATTGGACAGCACAGTTAAAGAGCATTTCCATCACCAAATCTAGTCCTATCGGGCAGCACAGGGTTAGACCATGGTCCCCTTAGCACAGTACCCTGTATCAGACATGGGTGTCAAGAAGAATTTTGGGGAGTCCTAGGTGCCAGCTATCACAATTAACTCAAAAGGTTGATTTCCAAAATATTTTCAAGCTTCTTTTAATATTCCATTATGACGAACATATTTCTTTTTTAGTGCATACCCCTAATTTTACTTCCTAACTTTACTAACTATTAAGAAAAGGAGTATTTTATTGTGTGTGGTATGTGTGTGTATGCTTCCAACAATTGGTTTCACCATCAAGCACTCCCTTAAATTGCATGACGAAGTGTAATGGTGGAGAGCATGGTGCGAGTCCTAATTGCCACTAACTAGCTGAGTGAACGTGGACAAGTGATTTGAGCAATTTCCTCATCTGTAAAATGGAGATACAATAGTAAATACCCCACAGGTTTAGAGAATTAATAAGGCAATGCTTGTACACTACTAATGAAGTGTCTGGCACATAATAAGCACACAATTAATTTAAATTGTTATAATTAATAACAGCAATAGTTATAATGGTCATATAGTATTATAAATATCAATGCTATAATTACTACTAATATAATTATTAATAATGCTAATATAGTAATATATACTACAATAGGAAACAACTATTCTGATTTTGTAAGTTAGAATCATATTTTTTAAGCCCACTTCACACAGATCTGGAGGATCCCTGTGTGAGTTAGAGAAGCTGAGCAAATTTATTCAGTTATGTTATTAATCAATAAACTGTTCTTCTCCCCTTGAACTGGCCTCAAATGTTCTCTAAAATGAAGTAATTAATCCAAATCAATAATTGAGAAGTGGTTCTGAATGACAAGGGAGGCAGCACTAACAGAATTGATAAAAGTCTACCCTGTCACAGTAGAAGTGTTACCAGCTGACCCAATTTTTAAATGTGACTCATACTGTTGAGAGAGATGACAAAAGTACCTGAGGGAGACAGAGACAAATTAGATTTATCCACTGAAACAATTTGGAGTTAAGTATTTGTTAATATACTTTATAATGTTAATTTTCACCCAAATGCTCTCATGCTCAAAAAGTTACTTCAGGACAAGAGAGATAATTTTGTTGCATCATAAATCAAAAAGGAATTTACTGACTTGGGCCTAAAAAGAGAGATGGGTTTTGCTGACCAGAAGCCTCAGTTGGATCAATTTCTTTCTTAACATTTTTCTTACACATCACACTAAATCTCTTAGAAACAGCAAATGTATAGTCATTTGTCCAAATGTGGGAAAGACCAGAGAGGGGAAAATGTTGAGAGGTACTGCAAGACAGACGCATGCCTTCCCATCTCAGTGCTGCACACCAAGATGTGGCATGGAAGTAGGAAAAGGGCCCTGCCGGTGGGATGGAGGGCAGCGGGGACCCAAGTGGACCCCTGACCAGCCACGGTACAGATGCCAAAGATAAATAGCACCCTCGGCCAGAAAGCCTCCTCCAGCCCCACCCCAAACACTTTGGTACTATGTAAGCTTGTTGGGAAGCACATGCAATCATAGGGAAAGAAGGAACCCTGAACTGGCTAAGGTGAACTCTCCAACTGGCTAAATTAGGGAAGTTGGAGTGGGGGACTCATAATCAAATTCAGTTAGGTTATATAAAAAAAAAAATAGCCTGTGTTTCTTGTATATTTGGATCTGTGGACTAAGATTCTCATCCACCATATATATTAAGAAGATATGGGTGCTTTTGATATCATTTGGCAATGTTGTTTACAAAGACACTGGTTCTCGAACTTGGTTCCACATTATAGTCATCTGGGGAGCTTTAAAAACTACTGATGCAGGGTTCCCAGAGATTCTGACTTAACTGGTCTGTGATGAAACCTGAGCATTAGGAATTTAAAAGCACCTACCTCAGATGACTGGTAACATGCAGCCAAGATAGAGAACCAGTATTCTAAAATAAAGTTTGTATATTATATTATTATTATATTATATTATATATACATATATATTATTTTTGTTAATGACTAAAGAGGTCCTAAAATCCTGAAAATAAAAGTAAAAACTTGATATGGAACAACAACTTGAAAAAGCAAGTTCTTTGGAAAGTACCAGTGTCTTTAGGAATTGGTACTTACAGTTTTACAGTTTTTAACAGCTGGGTGATGTAAGCTCTCTCCCTGATCACTGACTCACTATACTGGAAATTCAGTTTGGGTCTTTTGCCTGAAATGTAAATATCATGTATGTCTAGGGGCAAAAAGAGGCAAAGCAAGGTTGGCATATCCTCAAGTAGTTCCGTTTTTCTCACACTCAGAATGAGTGAAGAGAAAGCTACATTTCTCCCCAATGACCAAAAAGGCTTAATGTCTCCGCAGCTTCAGGAATATTGGCCATAGAAACCTTGCAAATAAATGTCAGAAAAAGCTTTTGAGCCAAAGTTCAATTTGATTTCCATGGACTAGATAGGAACAAACTTTCTTTCTAAATGGTAAATACATACAACTGGAAAAGTATCTAAAAATACTGAATTTCAGGATTGAAGTAATTATTTAGGAATCCTGGGAGGCCAAATAACTTTACATTGAATTGTTTGAACATATTAATTAAAATAATTATGGATATTTTTATTCCTAAATGATATAAACTGAAAAATACTATGACAATTAGCAGAGACCTTCCCAAATGAAATCTATCTAACCCAGAAAATGTTCCTTGATTTTTAATTCAAAAACCTCCATGGAGAACATAAAACATATTGCAGTTAGCTTGCAGACTATGGTGATAACCAGACACTATCAATTTTTTTTTTTAATATTTTCTTTTGCTTACACATATCTTGAACTAGAGGTTAGAGATGGTGCTAAAACACAGTTAATTATGGTTGCAACACCTGTGGATTTCCTCGAGCAGAAATGGATTGCAAATGCCTAATGAACATTGTCAAATCTAACTCCCAGTGAATCATGGGTGATAGCTGAACGAGATGAGTTACTATTTTGTTCTGAATATAGAGAAATTTAGAAGATCGTCTGGCACATGGTAGGTATCTAATAGATATTTGCTGAAAATACCAGAACCAGGAACTGTACAGATTCCACACAAGTTGTAGTGGCCACTTGAAGTCATATTTGGTCAACATCAGGGTTAAGTCTGATCATTCAACCCCTCACCCTCCCCCCAACCCAAATCTCACTGAACTGCCAAAATAGATTTTAAATTCTGATAATTTCATATGAAATTTCACTTTAGACATGGTATTCCAGGGCTACAGATTAGAGTGTTTTGTTAACCACCACTATTTTATGGAGAGAAAGTAATGGTTGGGTTAGAATAGGATTCAAAAGAGGAGGGAACCTGCATCGAGAAATATCATTTTAAAAGCACAGATTAAAACAGAATCCATAATATTGCTTTAAAACTATTTCAATAATTACAAGATACACAAAAATTAGTTCTATTTTTACTCCCTTTCTCTAAAGTGAAAGCACAGTAATTCTCAGACCAGAAGAACATAATGAATAAAAGAGGGAACAGATTGTTTTATTTTCTTCTGTAACACAATATTTCGGTCTTACAGTCAAAAAGACAGCTTCTGGGTGTGGGTGGTATAATTGAGTTAATCAGTCCCTCCATGTTGTTATTCTCTTTGATGCACATTTAAGTGCAGAAATAATAAGTAATGTATTCTAGAAAAAAGGTGTAATAGTTAAATATCATTTTCAGTTACTGATAATAAATGAATCGTGGTTTAAAGCAAATCCCAGAGAAGATCAACTGATGACTCATTTGAAGTGTTTTGTCTGGATTCAAAGAGTTCCCAAAGATACTTGTTTTCAAAGCTCATTCTGCTTAAAATGATCAGATTTCCATTAACTGCTGACCCTACCCTCTATCTAATGACAGAAAAATGATTGCATACATAAACCATGTGGACATCACCTGGGTTGTCAAAGCAAATTACCATCAATGATAGTAAAGAGGAAAATGGTGGATACCTGTACTGCTTCTAGAAACCCTTAGAGTGACTCTGGCTTGCCTCAACTCCTGAGATTGGTTTTCAGCTAACTTAACTCCATAAGAACTGATGGAAAGAGTCACAAAGGATAAAACTCTTCCATTCCTCACCAGTGGAACTATCCACAGCTTATGGCCTTATCCTTCCTACCACCACACCCACCTAAAGAAACCTTATCATCTTGTTCTATGAAGTTTTGTGTAATATCAAAAGCTGGGCTAGCAGAACCACCCAGGATTTTATTCCAGGATTATCTTTATAGCAAGCTTGTGATCAAAAACTGCACTAAAAGGACTAGAATCAGTTATATTTTACATCAATCATAAATAGATAATGGATGCATATTCAACTTAGCTAAAGTCAATATTTTATAAATTTAAATTTTATGAATCTGCACCATAACCTTCAGAAACAAAGACAAAATCAACCACATAATCTATATTTCTTGGTTTTAATGCAAGTGTTTAATTTCTCTAGTTTACTAGTCCAAAGAATTTTGTATGGGGACACAAGTGGGTTTGGAACATTTTTCTCCTATAGGTACTATATCATAAATTCCTACAATACTTTTTATTTGATGGTGAACTTTTTGTTAGTTGCACATTGTATTTTAATACTAAGATGGAAGGAATATGGGAGCCCTCTGGTGGTCAATATTATAGCGCTCTTTCGTGCAACCCAAATTCCCCTCACCTAGGGGCATCAATAGCAAAGGTGGATGGAAAAAACTGAAGTTGTTGGAATTCAGAAAAATGAGTGGGTGCACATACCACACTCACATGTCTTCCAGTTTTTAAAGCAAATATTTTCAGTGGCCATTTCAGGCTCAAGGTTAAACTTCTGTATCAAAGGTACACTGAAGCTACTGTAATTCAGATATAAAAATGGGGGTGATTTTGACAACAGTAGAACATTGAATTTCATAATATTAAGAAACATAATTATTAACAAATATAACTAAATTATTTTTATACTTACAATTTATAAATATTTAATTTCTTAATATCTCTCACTACACAAATGATGTCAGACTAAGAAATGAGAGATTAGGAAATAAATTAACACCTAAAAATGATTTCTAATTAAAAAATTATAGCTGTAATAGATTATTAAATAACACCGTGGTGGCCTGTGAGATTTAAAGCACTTCTTAAAGAGATTAGGTATTTCCAAGGGAGACGTATTCACTGGAGGATTACAAGTCATGGTAATTTAAATGATAAAACGTAGCAAGTTTTTAACAAAAGCCAACAGTTTGACTTTTGGTATAGGTTTCCCTTTATCTTCAAGCCAGCAATAAATGTATACTTATTTATTGTTTGCAAAAGCCAATCAACCCTCTTCCTCACACAATGCAAGAAGATTGGGATGCATAGGATGGAATACTTAGATATAGGCTATTTTACCTCTAGTTTTCAAATGTGTCCTCATTTATATATTATCGCATGAAAGCACAGTACATGTGCAAAATGTTATACATTTTTAATATCACAATACAAAGCAGTAATTAATAATGCAGAAAGTATTGCAATTCAGGGTATTAATTTCATGTTACTGACTTCAAACTATATAAGGCAAATGAATGCATAGCTATATATGTATAAGGCAGTCCCTCCTTCCCAGTTACTGAAAAAAAAAGAAAAGTGATTTCGCACTGCTCATTCTTAAGTTGTGCTTTGAGATCAGGAAGTCTTACATGTAGGATATTTTCCAAATCCATTTTAATCTAGAATATTATTAGTCCAAAATAATTACTGCAGGTGTGAATAATAAATCTTTATTAAGAATTCATTACTTGTAGGTCAATTTCAGAATTGATTTCACAGGGTCAACGGTTCTCCATCAATCTGAAGTATAATTATGAATGACCATATTCAAAGCTTTCAATTTACAAGAGTATTATAAAGGCACAGGAATTCTAACCATAATCCAAATGCTACTTCCAATTAATGAAAGTAATTTTGAGGAGTATGTGATTTATCTTTTAAAATTGCAATGTTATCTTAAAGATATAATAAGAAATTGGGGGGAACAATCACAGTTTTGGTACCAGGTAATAGTGTTCTCAAACTCTAGCATACACAAGAATCATCTGGGAAGCTTATTGGATCCCCAGGCTCTATACCCAAAAATTTTGATTTACTAAGTCTTGCCATGTACCTATCTTATCCCACTAATGCTCGTTTATCCATCAAACTCAACAGTGTTACCCTCACAGTATAATTTACATTAGTTATATTGGGAGGAGAAAGCAACTCTTTTTCATCCCTATACTCTCCACAGCCCTCTACTCCTTGGAGTATCATAAACATTCACTAAGTGCTTGTTTTGTTTGTTTGCTTTTCCCCATTTACGTTCAAAGTTTAAATTCAGAACATTCATTTGAAAAATCAAAAAATAAAACATACCATGCACAAATCTGCACCTAACAATGAAAACCTTTATTCTGCATAAAGGTCTTGGAAAATGAAGCTGAGTTGGGGGCACATTATAGATGAGGAATGATTCATACGTAGTACAAAACTCAATTACAGAATTATTTTCTAGCTATTACCAGATACTCCAAAGTATCTTGTTAAATGTATCCAAAGTGCTTGTTAAATGTAAGAATGCATGATTTTTGGTGAAGAAAATCCCAGACAAAACCAATTCATTGCCATAAAACAAAAGTATTTCCTGCCACACAAATAGGCATGACACCAAGCCACCGCTATGTCCTGGTGCAGCAAACACCAAAGCAATCTTTCTAATATATTCTGAAAGCCAGCTTCGGAAATGAGGCACAGAGGCAGAACCTGGGGGAGGCCTCGGCAGGAGATCCCAGATGAGAAACCAGGAATGCTGTAGCACTCCGAGCAGAGAAGAGGCCCTCTGTCAGAGGAACATGTCTCTGGCTCTCAAACTAAAGGCTGGTATAGCCACTGGGGCGGTTCTCATGAATACTCATGATCTAGGAGTAATACTCCCACAATCCAAGAGCTCAGAGGAAATGTTTTATATATGATCTGTATCCAGTGATTTGTAAAAACCCCATGCTCAAAGTTTCGTATCAATTTGCCGACTTCTTCTCAAGGAAAATAAACATGAAACACGAATCTCACAAAAGAATAGGACTAATCTCCACATCTCTAAATTTGAAACTGTACAAGTTTAACATGGAAATTTTTTCAGTGAAAGCATATCTTTAGGAGAAAGAGGAGAGACCGGGATTTCTTGAATGCCGTGCGGCAAGGGGAAGGACACAGAGATGCAGGGGCAGCATGGGAATGGAAAGGAAATGTAAACTGGAAGAAGCAACCCTGATAACACAGAAGTGAGGCGAGAAGTACAGATTCTCCTGAGCCAAGGCAAGGTACACTGAACATGTGGAAGAAGAGATCAGATAAACAAATGCAGTGGCAAATGGAAGAGGAGTGTCCATGTTGACTTGGAACTAAAAGGACTTAAATGAGAATAAACAAAATAAGAAGAGTGGTAGAATTTCAGAGAAGCTCACAAGAATAAGTCTTATTAGTCAGAAGAGGGTATTATTTCAAGAAATGTCCCTCTGGCTTTTTTTTTAATCAATGTCCTTTAACAAAAATAGTCCAAAAAGAAAGAAGTAGGGGTACCACACCAGTTGCATGAACATAATTTCAAATTAGAATGACAACATTAAAAATAATCCTCAAACTGAGAGAGGAATTTCACATTTTGATGTGTCTGAGAGAAGGAAGTCCAGTTCCCTTACTTGCTGCCATCAAGGAGACCACTTGTATTAGTTTTCTATTGTGGCATAGAAGTTACCACAGGCTTAGAGGCTTAAAACAGCACCCATTTATTATCTCAGGTTCTGCAGGTCAGACATCCAGACAAATGTTAGTTGGGTTCTCCGCTCAGGGTATCACAGGGCTGACGCCAAGGTGTATGTATGTTTGAGCATTCTCATCTGGATGCTGGAATAAAGAAAGCTCCACTTCCAAGCTCCCTTAGATTGTTGGCATCATCCGTTTCCTTGCAGGTGAGGAATTTATGGCATCTTTCTCTTCAAAGCCAGCAGAGGAGGGAGAGAGAGGAGGCTGGACCCTCCATTAAAGGGTTCATTCTGAGGAGGTCAGGTCGGCCCAGGAAACTGTCCCTTTTTATTAGCTCCAACACAGCTGACTAGGGACTAATTATATCTTCAAAATCCCTTCACTTTTGCCAGGTAAGTTAAAATCACTGTAATGACATCCATCACCTTTGCCATATTATATTGGTTAGAGGCAAGTCCCAGGTTCCACTCAAAGGGTAGGGTGTGCCTACCATACCAGTCTTCAGTCAATTATTTTTCTTTCTGGAGTTCTCAATTATAATGCCAAAGAGATGGACCCATTATTTCTGAAAATTAGTATCATCTCTTATTATATTTCTATAATTTTTTTCAAAAAATAAGAGAATGATTATTCTAACAAAAGACCAATAAATGAAGAAAACTAAGAAATCAGCCTAGGGCTGATTTAATTGTTCTATGATTTTTTATTTTCCCAAGGTCACTGCATAATCTGTGCCTAGGCAGGCACATTGTTTAACTAAATTAATTTTTAGAGTAACAAATCACAGTTATAAAACATTGCTGATTTGAATTTTGGCCTGAAGTTAACATGAAATTTGAAGATAAGTGTTTTCAAAGGGATTAACTTGAAAGGCTTCAGTTGATTGGTTAGCACTTAAAACAGCTTACAGGGGTGTGTGTTATTTTCATTCACTCTAGAATCATAGGCTGAGGGTGATAGGTTTTATACATAACTAAACCCAAATTTCCCTCCTGCATCCTTGGCAATCAACAGTTACTGTGATCATTGTCAAACCTCCAATTAGGTCCTTGCTACAAACCCAACCATCTAATAATAATAATACATCTAATAATAATTAATGTTGAAGGAACCACATTATGCTTGGCAAACCAAGGCTGATGGCATCATTCCATTTAAAACATGGGTACCGTATGCATTTATGTTTGTGAATACAACTAAAATGAGAGCTGAGTGTTTGAATGGGATTTTATGACTTGATAATGCTGGTGAAGGGATAGACAGATAAGGTAAGGTATAAAAGCTTTAGTTTTATGTTCTTTCTTTTGTTGCCTGTGATTGATGTTTGGTTCTTTAGCCAGTTTCTATTACCTACTAATATGGCCCAGTTTCAAATTTGATAAAGAAGAGAATAAATTTTTTAAAAACCCTTAAAAACACAGCTTATTAAAATAAATTTGATAAAGATTGTGTCTCGAATTTAAATATTGGAAAAAACCAGAGTATTAAAAATAGAAACTCATTTGACCTCTGGAGAAAGACTTCTTTGACAATGAAATAAACCACAAAGGAAAGAATCAATAGATTTTACTCCATAAAAATTTAAAAGAGAATGCAATGATTTCATTATTTTTCAAAAAATAAGACCAAGAAGGAATAGCCATAACATACTAAGATTAAAACTAGACAAATATTCATAATGGGATAAGATTAGCAAAGATCTTGACATGAAAATATTCATTTCCAGTGATGATGTTGTAAGATGGAAGTCCTACACATTGCTGTCAGGAGAAGAACCTAGAACAGTATTCTTATAAAGCAGTTTGGCAATATGTAAGATGTTCCATACCCTCTTTTATTAATCTGTCTCAAGGAAATGATCAGTTATGTTGACAAAGATTTTGGGGCTCATTGAAGTTCTTATACTGACAAATCAGAAAGAGATTAAATGTAGAACTTTTGAGGAATTAATCACATAACAAATATGTGTAAAATATGTAAAATCCTGGCACCAAGCTAGGTATTATGGATACAGTCATGAATGAAACAAACTTCTTGTCCTCATGGAGCTTACATTCTAGTGACAAAGACAACCAAGAGGCATAAACAAATAGAGATTGTCAGCAACGCTACAAATAAACTGATGTTGGGATACAGTAACTGAAGAAAGCCACGTCTGAGTCAGCAATCAGGCAAAGCCTCTTTACATAGGTGACTTTTGAACTGAATAAGTCAGTTGTGTGAAAAGCTGCAGGAAAAGCATTCCAGACAACAGAAAATGAAAAGTACAAAGAGCAATAGTCAGAAAAGAGTTTGAGATGTTAAAGCTACATTTCCCATAGCGACACATCCCAAAGTAATTTGGACAGAGAGTAAAAATATATAGGCAGGGCCCCCCTGAGGACCTGGGGGAAAATGTAGAGGTACTGGGCTTCCTCACCTGGATTGCTGCTGATGTTCTCACAAATATTGAGGACTGGCATTTTGATGTGCCAAGCCCTCTATAATGGGACTTGCCCTTATGAAGCTCATTACTGCAAAGGAGAGGCTAAACCTGCTTATAATTGTGCCTAAGAGTCTCCCCCTGAGTACCTCTTTGCTGCTCAGATGTGGCCCTCTCTCTCTAGCTAAGCCAACTTGGTAGGTGAACTCAGTGCCCTACCCCCTCCATGGGATCTGACTCCCAGAGATGTAAATCTCCCTGGCAACGTGGGATATGACTCCCAGGGATGAATCTGGACCCAATATCATGGAATTGAGAATATCTTCTTGACCAAAAGGGGGATGTTAAATGAAACGAAATGACGTTTTAGTGGCTGGGAGATTCCAAATGGAGCCGAGAGGTCACTCTGGTGGGCATTCTTATGCACTATATAGATAACCGTTTTTAGGTTTTAATGTATTGGGATAGCTAGAAGTAAATACCTGAAACTATCAAACTCCAACCCAGTAGCCTTGACTTTTAAAGACAATTGCATAACAATGTAGCTTACAAGGGGTGACAGTGTGATTATGAAAGTCTTATGGATCACACCTTTATCCAGTGTATGGATGGATGAGTAGAAAAATGGGGACAAAAAACTAAATGAAAAATAGGGTGGGGGGGTGATTTGGGTGTTTTTTTTTTTTTACTTTTTATTATTATTTTTACTTTTTCTGGTATAAGGAAAATGTTCAAAAATAGATTGGGGTGATGAATGTACAACTGTATGATGGTAATGTGAACAACTGTACACTTTGGATGATCGTATGGTATGTGAATATATCTCAATAAAATTGAATTAAAAAATAAAACAAATAAAAAAAACTACATTTCCCAGATTCCCTTGTGTGATGGCTAGGTTTGTTTGTCAACTTGGCCAGGTGATAGTACCCAGCTGTCTGGTCAGGCAAGCACTTGCCTAACCATTGCTGTGAGGATGTTTGTGGCTGGTTGATAAACCAACAGGCTGGTTTATTAAATCATCAGTCAATTGGCTGCAGCTGTGACTGATGACTCAACGAAGGGCATGTCTTCCACAATGAAAGAATGCAGTTGGCTGGATTTAATCCAATCAATCAGTTGAAGACTTTTAAGCAATACAGATAGAGGACCTTCACTTCTTCTTCAGCTGCCCAGTGAAGCGTTTCCTGAGGAGTTCCTTGAAGTTGCCAGTTCGTTTCCTGAGTTCATCAAACATCTTCATTGGAGTTGCCAGTTTGCTGACTGCCCTGTGGAATTTGGACTTGTGCATACCAACAGTTGCGTGAGCCACTTGTATAAATCTTATATTCATAGATATCTCTCATTGGTTCTGTTTCCCTAGAGAACCCTAACTAATACAACTTCCAACCAATATGACCTCTACAGATGACCTGTTTAACCAAGCAAAATAGGATCAATGTGAAGTTATTTCCAAAACCTCATTCCAGAATCTCTTCCTTCAGTTCTGCCAGTGGTTCCACAACCATTTATTCCCATTTTTTTCTTAAAATGTTAGCTACACTAAATTGTAGGAATGATGGTACAATATAACTGCTATATAAAACCTTATATAAAGAAGACTAGAAAGAAGTATGCAAAAGAACTGATAGTTTTCTAAGGTAGATGAAATTGCAGGCAATTTCTCTACCTAACATTTTTCTGTATTTTTAAAATACCGAATTATATTTTCTGGTTTTTATTATTGGGAAAATGAAAATGCTATTTGAGGTGGGATGATATAGTAAGGAAAGACTCATTTATTTGTTAAATAAGCATTTTCTGGGTGTCCACTCTGTGCCAAGCTGTCTTTGGTGTTAGGGTTAAAGCAGAGAATGAAACAGGTCATGCTCCTTTGGGATAAAACTTTTGGTGGAAAAAGCATAAAATAAAAATATCCCAAGATACCTCTGACTTCATGAGAAACCAGTATCTTCATAAGATTTCATGAAGTTATAAGCAAAAGGGTTAACATTTTGCCTTATGTGGGAAGACATTACTGGGGTGTGGAGGGGTGTGAAGGGGGGAGCACCTGCTTAACTCTCCCTTCTTTCCTCAGATGTCCTCTTTAGCCCAGCAAACAGGCTTCCTTCGTTTCCTCCTCCCCAGCTCAGAAGTCTCCTCCCTCTCCAAATCTTTCCCAGTGTCCTATATATCTCTTCCTTATGCAAAGAAGCTTAGCTCTTCCAACTACATCTTCAGACCCATTACCTCTACTGAACAAACGACTCTTTAAAATCCCCAATCCTTAGAATCCAGAGGCAAATTGTTGTTCCACGTCACACTGGAAAATCACTATCAATGCAGAGTCAAGAGCGATCTCAGGAGATGAGGATCTTACACATCACATAATTCAAGGGGAAGCAGAAAGCAAATGCAAATCAGAGGTAAGAAGAAGAAGAGGAAGAGGGAGAAGAAGAAAAAGAAGAGGACGAGGAGGAAGGAGGAAGAGGGGCAGGGACGGGAGGGAGACCATGAAACTGAGGCAAATGGCTTCTCAGTCATAAGATCCCTTTTATGTTTGCTGGGGAGTCAGGAGCCATTCCAGTTAGAGAGGTCTTGTGGAGCCCGCAGGGAGCGGGTGTTAGAAGGCATGGAGGCAGAGGAGGGGCACATCCTAACCCTGCCTATCTGAACCTGCCCTTCTTGCCCATTTGTGAGCCTGCAACTACACTGGAGCATGTGGCAACTCTTCTCAGTATTTCAGTGCCTTGCTGCATATGATCATTCATAGTTTCTAGGGGGAAAATGCCATCAAAACCCCCTTACTATTCTTATATACATATGATTCTAGAAATGTATTTCAGAGTGAAAAAAATGAAGAAAAGATGGCATTGTCATTGACATATTTTTATTTTGTCTTTAACCACCAAACAAGTTTAACATTTTACTGTAACTTCAATGTCACAGATGCTACAAAAGTGAAAAGATATGCCTCCTGGTAATTTTGTTGAAATCAAACCAAGGACTGAAATTCAAAACGTCAGGAATGTCTTGTTTAGCTTAGCAGCATGTTATCAAATTTTAGGACATCTGAAGTATTCTCCCATGTCCTTAGGTTAGTTCCATGTTGTGCTCATTGCAGTAGGCCTATCATCAAAGAATATTCACTTGGTGGGAAAACCTACCTCTTTGGAAGTAGTGGAGTCTCTTGCTAATAGAGCCCCCTCTCATTTCACTACTGCACTGTCACCCTGGAACTGACAAGCAGCCAGAAAAGGGAACTCAGACGCTAATGCTCTGCTCCTAAAGCAACCTTCAAATCTATAGTCTTCGTCCCAGCAATTCTAGTTCCCTTTCTGTTGTCACTTTAATAGTTTCTGAAGAATGATTAAGCTGCCACCAGAAATTGCCTTGTCTACTCATTCCATGGTTGGGGTAGACAGTGTGATCATTTCTTCTGTGAGTGTTAAGCCGGAATAGAATGGTAAACTCAGCACTTGATGGTTCTTTAGGCTGAGAGAAAGGCCCATGGTCATAACTTTTGTTGGCATCAAACACTGTCACGGTAGGTAATGGGGAATTAAGAGTATTGTCAACATTGGTTACCACTCTGAGTCTGAGGACACAGGGGCACTTTTTTTCCTTTGAATACTATTATATTTTATTTTATAAGAATTATTCATTTGTTGTATATTTAAAATAAAATATATGAATAAGATATTTTATGCATTAGATTTTTTTAATTGACTACATAAGCAAATTATGTACTTGTGTACTACATAAGTAAAATATGTCACCATCTTTTACTGAAAATCTCCTCTCTCGGCAAAGAAGTAGTATCATTTTTCCCTGATCACCAAAGTCTAGTTATTAGGGCAAAGAGCAGGATGGAAATGTCATCTTAATCACACAAAGGACAAAGCTTCTCTCTTTGGGTATATAAATGTGTGCTGGATATTTCATAAATACCTTGTGACATACAATAGAACAAGAAAAAAAAACAAAGCTATGAAATCATAGAAAATACATAGACAAGAAATAGATTGCCTAAAATTAATAAAATTGATTAATAAATTCAATAATACAATTTTTGAAATCTAACAAAAGAAAAATTAAAACTCCAGGATATTTATTTAAAAATGTTTTATCTCCAGAATGCAATGTTTAAAAAAATAAATGACTCTATTAGATCCAATAAGATGTGTGTATGTGCAGTCATCACAACAGATGCAGAACAGAAATTTAAACACCATGGCATTCAAAACAATACACTAGAAATTAAGCAGAGGAAAATAACAAGGGGCTTGACCTATATGAAAACTTTATAGCTAAGTTTAAAATATGAACTTTAGTTTATAAAACTGAAAATTTAAAAATTATGGGGCCATTAAAAACCAGCATGTGGAAAATATTCAACCTCCCAATTAAGCAAAAAACTGAAAATTAAAGTAAAATATTAGATGTCCTTCTTCACCTAGCACATTAAGAAAGGGTAAAGCAAACTGTAATACTCAGTGCTGCTGAGAGTGAAAGCAAGCTCATGCAAGCTCCATGGAAGGGAAGTTGATAATGCATCTAGAGCAATGGTTCTCAGCCTTGGATTCACACTGAAATCACTTGGAGATATTTAAAAAATCCAAATTCCTATGATCCACCCCCAGAAATACTCATTCATCTGGGGTATGGGCTAGGCCTTTGGATTTTTAAATCACCCCAGGTGATTTTAATGTTAAGGTTTAAAACCACTAATGTAGAGTCTTACCATTGATTATACATTATATCCAGTAATAAAACTTTTAACTCTATATCATAAGGAAAGCTTTAAAAATGTGGACCCCCAAAAAAAAGACATGCAAGATTTTCATCATATAGTCATTTATAATTTAAGAAAAGAAAGAAAACAGCACAAATACCAAATTATAACACAGCCATAATATAAACGATCATGGAAAATGAACATGAAAATAATATATCATTGCTGTGGAAGTCACAAACACACTTAGCAGCCATCTCCCAGCCCTCACCTTCCTTCCCTCACCTGCCTCCTTTTCTACTGTGAGCAGATGTTTCTGTTCCACAGCCCAGGGGAGATGTCAGATCTAATGAAACAGCCTGACCATACCTTAAACACAGAAACTGGAGACAAGCAGCCTTAGCTGCTTATCAGGGCGGGAAATCTCAGTGGCAGGGTCCCGTCTGTCTGGATTGTATAAATACCCCATTCTCAGGCATCCCAGATTTGTTCTCTCCTCTCTGACGTGAAGTAGGGTATGAGGAGCTGCCCCTGCCCGACCTCCTTCCCACAATCCCCAGAGGTAGAGGAGGAGGGGGATCCTGAAGATCTCCCACCTCTCCCTTCATCCCCAACTGAGGAGTCTGGCCCCTGGGAGGGACGTTTATACCCTGACTTGACTAGATTGAAAATGGACTAGGGGTGGAGCCCAGGGCCCTAACTACCCCCTGGGGACTGAAGGCCACATGCCTCAGTGCATGTACAATTTGGGGGCACTGAGCAAACTTTTATGGCACTTTGGGGAAAGGCACCTAGTTCACCTTCATTCCAGGAGACACAGAGGGGAGGCAGTGGCAAATAGGATGGGAGACTACCACTAACCTGTGGGTTGGTCCCCATGACCCTTTAGCCACCCCTGTTGTTGTGTTTATCAATGGGGAATGCATTATAGGAATTGATACCAGTTTGCAGCAGCAACTGAGAATACACTCTCCCACTAAAGTGAATTCTATGGCAAGTGACAGACCAGACACCCCTAGTGCTCCCATCTCTGCCACATTGTCCAGCAGAAGCAATACCATCTCCCTGCTAAAGAAAAGAACATTACTGAACATTACTGAACCTTCTGTCTGCGGGTGCCCTCCACTCCACTACCTCTGCTTATAATAGCCCGGCGTGGCCAGGGAAAAAGGCAAATGGAACATGATGGCTGAGTACAGACTACTGGGATTGAATGCAGGAGTGTGCCTCTGTGGCACTCACGGGTCCCAGACATTGTGCTATTTGCATATGATGCCAGCATATTCCTCATCTCGGTGTCCACCTTGATCCCCTGTGTTGGGTGACACTGAAAGCAGATACTTTCCACCGGATAATGGAGGAGGAACAAGCCTTACAGGAGGCAAAAGTGGCTACTTCGGCAGACCAGCCACCGTCCTGCCTCAAGGGATCTTTACAGCCTGGATCTCCATTCAGGCAACAGGTTTCTACCACCTGGACTCATGTCAACTGTCCCTTCTGGCAGAAGGAAGGAGCAACTAGGAATTCATAGACCCCAGGACGTTTGGGCCAAGATGTTCCCAGATGCACCCCGGAGCTACTCCCCTTTCAAGAGGCAACTCTGGTGTGTATTGGGCCTTGGTGGAAATGGAAAGGATCACGGAGAGCTCTCAGGTCATCCTGAGGCCAGAAATCCCCGTGACATCCTGGGTCCTGGGTAATCAGAACCCCCACCCAGCCAATGCCCAGCAACAGAATACCATCAAATGGAGATGATATCTTAAAACCATGCTCATCCAGGCCCCTAGGGAGTGACACACCTGCATGAGGAGGCCCCCTCAGCAATGATCTTGTTGCAATACCACAAGAAGGCCCTTCCCTCCCTGCCTTGGCATCCTGAGGGCCACAGCTCAGGGATGCCCACCAGATGCTCAGTGCCAGTTCACTGATGAACCGGCCAAGCTGAAGCCATTTGGCATCCACTGGGCAGCAACCACTGTTTCTCTGGCCTCAGACAGACTATATACCACATCTGGCACTGGAAAAAGTTCCCAATGGGTTGAACTGTGAGCAGTCCTCTTAGCTCTGAAACACTCAAACCAAGCGCCACCATGTACCTGTTTACTGACTTATGGGTCGTCTCTAATGGCATAGCAGTCTGCTTAGGTTCTTGGAAGGGACCTGCTCTTTTGGACCCTCTGTGTTGTAAGTAATAAAGCAGTCATTTGCTGAATGTTTCTGCTGTGCTTGAGCCTGTGTTCCCAAGATGCACCATAGAGCAACTCACTCCACAATTATTGTGTAAAAAAGCAGGGTGCAGAGCTATCTGTTCATAACATACACACGTACATAGGTACATAGGAATCAGGATTAAATAGGAGACAAGGTAAAAAGGACATCTATAGAACATCCACTTAGGAATTAATTGATGAGATGATTTTCTCGTTGTTTGAGGATTAAAGGAAAATGGCAATCTGGAGCAAAAGACCAGCAAAGCAAGACTTATTTCTTATATCCACATTTCTCCCTTCAAAGAGTCACCAAGGCAAAACAAAGAAAGCCAGGAAACCTATTATTAGAAATCAGACAGACAAATCAACATGGAAATTAATACAATAAAACAGAACTGAATAAACTAAGTCCTGGTGTAGTACACAAAACCCTTCTCAATGTGGTCTTGCTCTGTCTCATCTCATTTCTGACCACAGAGCCAGGCATGCCACAGCAATCCAAAATCTTCATGACTTCTGGATTGCATCATGCTCTTTTTCAGGCCTCTGCCTTGTTTTCCTCGATTCTACTTCTCATTTTTCAAGATAACACTTACAAAACCCAGAATTTATCCCGATACCTCCTTCTCCCTCATCCTCTAATCCAGTCCATCAACAGCTGTCCCTCTTGACATATAGAATGTCTACCTCTCTCCACTTCCACTGTTCCCATCCTAATCTAGACTCTACAAATCTCCAACCTGGACTATTGCAACAATGCACTATCTCATCTCTCCGTATCCCTACATCTCCCCATATCTGCCTCTTTCCATTTCCCACCCCCAGGGAAGCAGGAGAGCTCAACTAAAAGCTGACTATGCTATTTCCCTGCTTCCCATAGCTTTGGTCTTAAAGACCTATATTTCTCCAATAGCTTAAAGGCTCTGCGTGGTCTGGCCCCTGCCTATCTTCTTAACCTAAACTCATGCTTCCTTTTTCTTATCTAGCCCTACCTGCTAGTCAAGGAATTCAGCAGACTCTGCGGTCTGCACAGGGTGTTTTCCTCTGCTTTCCTTCCCCTTGAATGCCCTCCCAATTCTACCTCTATCATTCACCCACATACTCTTACTCTACTTTCACCTATCAGCTCAAATCTCTCTGGCTCTATTGGAAATAAGTTTCCTCTGGCCTTCCTGCTTCAGTCAATTTTTCCTATCAAATGTTTTAATAGGACACATTTGTTAACATTTAACCCAATTACAATTTTGTATTTATTGGGATGATGTATTGATTATTACTCATCTTTCCCATTAGAGTTTTAAACTTCATGAGAGAAAGGACTGTGACCTTTGGGGGATAATTTTCATGGCATTTTGCGCATCTGTGTCAGCTTTTATTCTGGACTGTTTTTTTAGGAATGTTTGTATAGCGTTGGAAGATAGAGGGGACATTTGTTTTTTGCCCAAGATAATAAAGATAATATCTCTGTCCAGGGGAAAGTTCAAACAGGTTTGCTAGCAGCCCTCTCATAATATAGGGGTTTCCTAAACTCAGTGTTCTTCACTGTGTGTACAGCATCCATCTGGGCCACCTGGGTGCAATGTCCCCATAGGACTTGGGGAGCAAAAAGAATTAATATGAGATGACGTTTATGCTGCTTGCTATGGCATCAGTAATAAAGTCCCTTTTTTCTGACCCAGGAATATCATGTCTTCTGTCAGTATCCAGGAAACTGGCAGGCTAATTTGTCAGTTTACAGGGTAGATAAAAATCCCAGACCTTCACAGTTACTGATACTAAGTTTTGTCACCACTGTATTCCCAGCACCAGATAAGTGCCTGACATATTAAGGCACTCAATAAAGACTGAATGAAATAATGAATTCTTTGGATGCTATGTGAATTCTTCAGTAAATCCTCTCCAGGCACATTAAGCCACAATCTATTTAGTGTATCCAGGGCCCACAGGACTACTTTTCTTAACTATTTGATCGCACTGTAAATCTTTATTTGCTTACTTATATCTTATGCTAGACCCTGAACTTTTCAAAGTATAGCACCTAGTACATAGTAGGCACTCAAAAAGTGTTAATGAAACTGCTAAAAATGTCAATTACGTGCACACTTCTACTACAGGAATATTTGTGTTCTTGTCAATGCCAAATGACTTGGAGAGAAGCACAAATATCCTTTTAGACAATTCTATTGACAATCCATTTAACAGTAGAGAAATCTCATTCAAATAAATTTTCTTTGTGTGAATGTACTCCGTGTTAATGTTGGCCTTTTGTGAAGGTCTCAGGTTTAAATGTTTATAATAAATAAGTAGGCCAGCTTGAAAGTTGGTAACAGCTTAAATCACAGCATGGACACACAAAATGCCTCAGTATTAAACACTTCATGGAGAGATGACTTGCTGAACATTCTATTTTGCCCTCACCTTCTTCCACTTAGGGAGAATTATCCCTAATTTGCACAAAAAGCTGTGTGATTCCATTTTCCTTTGACATTATGTGACGATGTCATTTTTTCCAAGTATAGTACAATGCACATGAGAGAAAATTTCCAGGTATATTTTACCCTTAAACATAGATAAGACAGAGGAAGCAACTACCAAAGCAAGTTAAATCAATGAGTCAGCTAGCCTGCTATCATGTGCCATGAGTATTTTGGCTTCTTTAAATTGTCTTTCTGTAAAATAGGTACAAAAGGCTCTGGCCAATGTAGAATGCTCATGCAACATTTCTGATTTCAGTAGTTATTTTAGTATTACTTTGGTAACTCAAAATACATATAACAGGGTGTGTTCAAATTTATATATTTATAAAATGAATATGAACATGTTGATTGTTAACAGTAATGATGTAAGGATAATAGCATTTTGATAGTCTTGATGAAAACTTTGACACAGATATTTTAGGGAATGCATAGCACCTTTGATTTATTAGCTAATGGTATTTTACTTGTGTATAATGTTACAGTGAATTCTTAGTATCTTACTTAATCTTCAAAACAAAACTGAGATGTAGAATAATACTTAAGAGCTTGCCATTTGTGAAGACCTTACTGGAATGTGTCTCTATGAGAGTGCAGAACTCCTTTCTATCCATTTTTGTGTCTCCAACAACACAGTGAAAACACTGAAGGGATGAGCAGTTTTATAACAAAAATAGATCTTTTTATATTAAAAAATGGATCATCTGAATGACAAAGCTTTTGACAGCCCTCCTGGTAATATATCTCTATAAAGCAAAATATTTTTAATAATTGTTCCAACATCTAGCAAAGATATGTTTTCTTTTAAGGTCAGTTTAAGAAAATTACCTTTATCTTTTGCAGATTGTAGAACATAATGTTTCAGTCACCATCTGAATTTATCATACAAGCCTTGCTTTACCAGGTCACATTAGCCTAAAATGATCAGCAAGGCTAGAGTAATAATTTCAGGAGCATTTATGGATACCCATACTTGAATAGCCCCCTTTTCCCCAGTGACTGCCCACTCCTGTAGATAATGTGCTGCTGTTCAGTTATTGGTTGTTCTGATACCCAAAGAGTCTATTCTTTCACCTTTAACAGCAAAAAGAGGACAGTTTCTGCACCCATCCTAGACATTTATCACTTCCCAATGGCTTTAGCTGTTGAGGCTAAGGGAGAATTTTTCCTACCAAGAGCTAAGCCCTTCAGTAAACCAGTTCTCTCAGTTTTTAAGGGTCCCACATTTCTTGAGAAATTTGAGGTGCATCCCCTGGAGGCCATATTGAGGGCTATTTCAGAGATGGCATCTGTGTCACATTCAAAGGCAAACTCTCTACTAACAAACATTATTGCACTGATCCTGCAGAAAGGTGGGTTCCTGACCCATCTGGAAGTCCTTCCTAGATCCCAGACCCCAAGGCAGGAATATGGTGTGTTTTCCTTCCTGATTTCCAAATGAGATTTCCTGTTCCCTGAAGCTTGACTATCAGCTCAAATTCTTGTCACCATTTCTTCCATAATGTCCAGGAGCCCCTTCCAGGAAGTAGACACATGGTGAACCTCTATTGTATCCCAGAGCATCTGAAGTGGTCATGCAGATGATAGACTCAACCCAAACCCTGATAACAAATTGTCTTTTTTTAAAAGTAGGTTCATATATTTAGAAAATTGCAAGTGGCTGGGTGCATGATGATATTTCTTCTGGTTTTCTGTATCCCTCTTCCTGAATCCTGATTCTTACCTTCCTGAATTTCATGGTATAGTAAAACCCAGGAGATTTTAAAATTGATTGTCCCATATTTCTTTTATAAAATATGACATCTGGTTGGTTGAAAATAGCACTCATGTCAAATTTCTTGCCAGTTTGAACAATCTACTATCACATTATGCTGTTTCATTGTGTACACATAAAATAAATTCCCAGGAGCACTGCATATGAATTAGTGGGAGGGAATTGTTAGAGGACACAATCTGTAGATGGAGAGGTATAATGGAAAAAGACTGAAGAACAATCTAATTCATCTTACCCCTTTCTCTCTACTCTCCAGGGAAATGGCTGGTGGAAAAAAGAAATCTCCCCAGTCATTTTTTTCTTCTACCTCACACATACATAGTCTTTAACCAGGCATTTAAGATTTTAGGGGAAAAAGAGCCTGTGACATTTCACTAGTAACATTTCCTCATTATTTCTGCTGCCCATACCAGAGTATGAACACTGTAGAAACAAAGACTGTGATTTATTCATATTTGTCTCTCTCATAATTGCTAACACAAAGCATTGAATATTAAAAGTCATCAATAAAAATTTATTTAATAGTAAATGTATCCCAGACTATACCCAAGTAACCAAAACAGCCATAACAAACAGCATTTTTATGAGAATGCATTTGGAACCCAAGAGAGTCAAAGTTATTTAGGACTATGTTCTGGATACCGGAGATGCCAATCTAAATGTTTCAGATGGAAGAGAAAAGGCTTGTATATACCAGGCACCCCATAAATGTATGTCAAATAAGTGAATACGTAAATGGGCACCAAAATAATGGTCACTGTTGAAGGGGGAGAGGGCTCAAAATAGGGAAAGTTTACATGGGATGCCCTCCAGCATGGCTCACAGTGTTCTATTTCTTGGCCTGAGTGATGAGTACAAGTGTTTAACCAAATCACTCAAAATGCCACATGGGGTTTTATATGATTTTCTTAATCCATGTTTTATTTTATAACATGGAGCTAAATCTTTTAATTTGATTATAAAAATATTAATTTTCCAAAAGAATAAAAGAATGTTAACAGTTTAAGCTGTCAAAAAGCATTGGCTACCAAAAATGTTTACTTACATCTATGAATCTGTTCAATTCAGATAGGGTGTCTCCTTAGGGTCTAGTGCATATTCTCATTTGGTTTTGTCTATATCCCATTTGTTTTTGCAAGTCATTTAGAGGTAAACCCAATTAGCCTTTCAGGTGTTGCAGATCACTGAAGTCCTTGGGGTGAGGGATACGTACAGAGTAAGTTGAATGTAACTGGCTTTCATTTAACCCTCTTGTCGTCAGCTTTCCTGTTTATATGATAAGGAATTTCCAAAAATCAGATCCTAGGCTGCAACAGGAAGCTGGTCAGGCAGCATGTGTCCCACTGCTTGCTCATAACTTGTCCAAAAGCTTCTCAACAGGACAGCCCTTGGATGAAATCTCGAGTCATGAAACAACTCACAGCAGTGAATGCTGCAATGTGTTTTGTAGAAGAAACTGACCCCACTGGAACCTAAGATCAAACGGCCTTTATAGATCTTTCCACTAGAAATTGTAAGGGGTGAGGGACTTGAAGGGATATTGTTAGGCATTAAGACTCTCTGGAACACTGGTTTTCTGGCTGGGTAATATCTAACAGCCATTTTTCTTTTCATATGATTTCATTTTGTTCTAATGCAATCAATGTATTTCAAGTGAGGATGCTAGTGTCAGACAGTTGGACTCTCAACAGGAAAGCTCTTCCCCAGTTTGCCTAGAAACTGAATCACAAGAAGAGTTTCACGGGCCATCAGGATGCTGAGAACTAAAGGATAAGCTGGCAAAGTAAGGCTGGCAGCACTAGCAGCAGATGGGAAGGCTAGCCTGACAAGTCATCACGCCACTGTCAACTCTTACTGTGAGTGTTCAGTAGAGAAGTATGATTCAGGAGTCCCCAGAAGGCTCAGCTGCCACAGAAAGACTAGGAATTATAGAAGGGCTTTCCACCACCTCCCCAGAAGAGTAATTCTAAAGAGCAGTCTAATCTAGGGTATTTGAATTCTTCCTAGAACAGTTTCTAGGACCCACAACATAGGCCACACAGTCCATGGGCAGTTATGTTGGTGTAATGGGTTGACCTATGTCTGCCATAAAGATATTCTTAACTCTTAATCCCACCTCTATTGCCAGTACCTCAGAATGTGACTTTATTTGGAAACAGAGTTGTTGCATATGGAATTAGTTAAGTTATAAATTAAGTTAATAAGTTAAGATGAGGTCATACTGGAGTATGGGGGCCCTTAATCCAATATGACTGGTGTCCTTATAAGAAGGAGAGAAGATATAGACACATGACTGGTGAACGTCATGTGGGGACGGAGGCAGAGATTGAAGTGCTGCAGCTGCCAGCCAAGGAACGCCAAGGATTGCCTGCAAACTGCCAGAAGTGAGGACATGGCAAGGAAGGGTTCCTGCCTAAACAGGTTTCAGAGGAAGCATGGGCCTGCCAACACCTTGATTTTGGACTTCTATCCTCCACAACTGAGACAGAATAAAGTTCTATTGTTTTAAGCCACCAAGTTTATGATAATTTGTTACAGGGTCTCTAGGAAACTAACACAGCTGAACAAGCTGAGCAATTGGCAATCTCGTCTCCAGAATCCTGACTGCAGGGGACTGAAGAGGGCTAAAGCAGCAAGCCAAAGAGCAGGAGGCAAGAGGTAAGCCCCAAGTCAAGCCAAATTTTGTAACCCCCGAGAGACAGAGCAGGACACCCTCAATAATAACCATTAAGATATAGATCACTTTGCTATCTAGAAATAACTTTTCGTTTATTTTATTTACTGCCAAGAGGAAGCTAGAAGAGCAATTCAATTAGATAAATTGTGTGTGATTTCAACTGGCTAAGGGAGTTGGGTTAGGATTCCAAGCTTTATTTGTCTTCTGTCCTGAAAGAGTCCAGGGCACTGCCAGCCTGGGTATTAGAATGGATTATGACCCTCTGATAGATGCAAGATTGACAGAGGACATACACTTGAACCCAAGTAATTTTGATTATTATTTGTTTGGAAAATGACCCATTTTAAGGCTGTAAAATGTTATCCCCTACCAAGATGCTCTCTTGATTCTTCCCACTGATTTACATAAAAGGTAAGTTATGGGGAAAACACAACTGGTGACTATGAACTGACCCTAAACCGGGAAAAGGGAGGCTCCCTTTTCCAATGGATGAAGCTGTTTGTGTTCTACACACTTCTAAGAGTTTCAGGAGGATTAATTAATAAATTATTTTAAAATTCTATGTAAATTGTAAGAATAATAATCTCACAAGGATTTTGTGGCAGTTGGTTAATATTTAGAGAGAACATTAAGTTCCTTTAAAGAAAAGAGTCATAGAAATATAATAATATAACATAATGAAACTCACCGACAAAGAGCAACATATTTTAATGTGACAATACTTGAACTTGGTCCCTGTAAATGAAACTTTCATTTCCAATATTGGTCAGCAGAAATTACACTACACTAAACTCACTGTTATAAGTAGGAATCCAATGGACTCTGTTTATTCAAAAAAACAATGTATAAAGAGATACTGTATAATTCATTTTATCAGACTTTATACTAGCTAGTTAAAGCTTGTGGGCAATGTTTGAAAATTATCCCAACTGATGAATCAGATAAAGACTATTTTGAATTTACTGTCTTTATTTGTATTGCTGTAGCCTGAGAGACCACAGAGAATGCAAGTGCCTTGGGAGCCATTTTTGGTAAGCAGTACTGGTGCTGTTTACCAAACTGGGCATAAACCTTTTAAAAACTGGGATTAACCCTTAATCTACAGAGGCAGTAGGAGATGGCATCTAAGGAGGGGAAAGTGACAGGTCAGCCAGTGGCCACACCAGGAAAACTAAACCAAAGGGAAGGAGGCTGTATTAGTCAGGGTTCTCTAGGGAAACAGAACCAACAGGACACATATGTAAATATGAGATTTATAAAAGTGTCTCACACAGCTGTGGAGATGCAAGAGTACAAATTCTGTGGGACAGGATATATGAGTACAAATTCCTTAGGGTAGGCTGCCAAGCAGGCAACTCTGATGAAGGTCCTTGATGAACTCCTCAGGAGAGGCTGGCTGGCTGAAGAAGAAATGAAAGTTCTCTCTTCTCCCTTAAAAGTCTTCAGCTGATTGGATTAAATCCAACTGATTCTCTCATTGTGGAAGACACTCCCATAGTTGATTGTAGATGTAATCAGCCACAGATGGCAATAGTTGACTGATGATTTAATAAACCTGTGTTCTTGTTTATTAACTAGCCACAAAATGTCTTTGCAGTAATGGTTCAGCCAGTGCTTGCTTGACCAGACAACTAGGCACCATCACCTGGCCAAGTTGACACATGAACCCAAGCATCACAGAAGCTTAAGAGCCAATGGAGGAAAGCTGGAACAGTAGAAGGTTGGATAGCATTTCAGATACACAATCCCATCTGAGGAGCAAATTAGGAGACATGGGCATCCAAGCCCTGAGCCACTTCCCATTTCTTTTTCTCTTTTTCCCAATTACTGTTATGAAAATTTTCTAAACATACATAAATCTTTTTCTTTTTTAAAGTCAGGGTTATCCATTCATGATCACTAAGGGGGAACTTGATTAAAATTAGGGGCAATTGGGGACAACTGCCAAAGTCTATTCATTATATGTGACCCATATTAGAGGATGGGAAAAACAAGAAAAATATATTGTCCAAGGCAGAAGTGGCAACTCTAGACCACTCCTCTTGTTCTCATTGATCTAGTTCCAAAATTGATTTGGAGCATTTTACAGTAGAAATCAGAAGGGAAATTAAAAAAGAAAAGGATATTTGAGTGCTAGTAAGCAGTTTTCTTTCTTTCCCCATATAAAGCCACTTAAAAGAAAAAAAGACAAAAAGCAAAAACTATAGTGCCTTTCTCTGTTAAGCCATCACTACTGCAGTGATCTATGTCATCTTTCCAATATCTTTTGCATCAAATGCCTCTGTCTATTTTCAAATGTGAAGACATGGGCTAGGGATTTCAGAGTTAAAAGAAAAGTAGAAACCAAAGCAGCAATATGCAGAAGTAGACTGAAGTTCCTTTTGCAGGTAAGGAATGACCAGCATGAAGTTAAAGACAGACAAGCAAAGCCAGACTGTGTTTGTAGAGGACATTCAGGACCACGGTGAGATTCAGAGCTGGAGCCATTCATGCTACTAGGCTCAGGAATGTGGGATTGGTGGTTTAATAAACTGACCCATATATTATACTCAGGAATACATGTATCCAATTAAATACATTATTTAGGTCTTCTGCACACTTCTCAAACTGAATGATGTTACACCTCTTCTCAAATAATCTTTATTTTTCTAAAATCTTAAGAAAAGTTCTTGAACCAAAATTGCTGAATGAATTCCACTGAATCCTTCACTGTGGGTCTCTAGGTAATAGTGCCCCTTGCAAAATGTCCTGGGCAACCAAAACAATTTATAAAGGTATCTGACATATATTAAATAATATGCAGAAGAATAATTGTAATATGTATCTTTATATAAAAAAAAGTCATGAATTTCTACCCTAAGACATACCATTACAGATTACTTTAACAGTCTTGGACATGCATCATATTTGAGAAGTTAACAAGTAAAAAGCCTGTTCACATCTGCAAAGGTAATATAATGACCCAAGCATTTTATACTAGAGCCTTCTCAGCTCATGTGGAAACTAAAGGTGAGAAGCAGAATTTCAAATGAAATGAAAGATGCAAGTAGAGACAGCTCCCAATGTAAGCCACATGAGATATCAGGTAGAGAACATATTATTCCTCACCCAATTAAAAGAGAAATACTCTTACAAAAATTTTTAAGTGAAGGGTCAAATATATTAAATTAAGATGTGGATACCAGGAATCCAACTAAATCTAATGACTGAACGGAAAGCATGACTGACTGAAATCTTACCACAGAAGCAGACAGTGCTATTAGGAAAACATTCCAAACACAAATTGGCATTAAGATCCCTCACCTCTACCAAACTGTGGCTATATTAAACACTACATAAGGAACACATATCTTTGAACCCTACAATAGGGAACTTTGAACCTGTCTGAAAGAAAAAATTATATCAGCCGAATTACTTAGAAAAAAAAGAGATGAATAACATTACAATCAAAGACTCCTGAGTATCTGACTGCATTTCAAGGTGATCTTTTCGAGAGACCGCTTGGACACAATCCAGAAAGGCTGCCCTTAAGGAATGCTTCACGGTTACAAGGGGAGTGGAGCAGCACTGGGTTCCAGCTCAGGAGGACGAGCACCAGGCTGGGCAGGGGCAGAAGCCTCTTGGCTCAGGACTTATATGAGTCCAATTTAAATTAAAGCACACCACACTGAATCAAAGTGTTTCTTTCAGTTACATAGAACTTTTCAGAGAGTCAATGCCTTAGTAATGAATATTACCACTTAGTTGGCAGAGAAATTTACTTACAGAGCCAGAAGTCTACTTTAGACGGCCTCCAGTCTGGTGAATCCCATCCTTTAATGCCACATCGCCCTCTTTTTACTCTCTGGCATCAGAACTCCCCATTGGGAAGGCGAGCTCTGGAGCCATTCTCACTGTGCGCTGGCCCCTCTGCCATGCTACCAGGGCTACCCCGCCTCTCTCGACACCTCTCCTGCCCCATGGTTATCCAGATGCTTATACTCAAAACCCCAGGCATCCGCAGGCTCCTGTTTCACAGATCCTGCTTTCTTAATCCCTCCATGCCCATCTGTGGGTTTTTAAGAACATCCTTGGTCAGGACAGGGCAGGAAACTTGCTGCTCAAGTATCTTCATCGGACAGGGTAGAGCATACTGGAGAATAGCACCCCACCTCGGAGTCAGAAGACTGTAGAATTCAGTTGTGTGAGAATTAATATTTAACAAAATAGTCTTTAGCAGATGTGTCTATCTGTGATTATGACAACTATCACAATATGAGAATTTTGGAGAGAAGAAAAGTGAGGATGGGAATGATAAAAGGATTCAAGGTTTCAAGGGATTATCAATATTGAAAAACCCATAAAAGAAGAGGAAAGACTTAAAAATAGATTTGTTCTCTGTAGGAGGGAAACTAATTGCAGCCATTTATTGTCAGCCACTTACCACACATGCCTAATTATCAAGTAGCATAAGCACAATTATATGCATTGTTAAATATTAAAATCATGGAATCAGAATATTCAAGCTTAAAGAGGCTTCGGAGATCATCTAGTAGAAACCACTCCTTTTATAGAAAGAGTTTGAAACACAAGAAGTTAAATGTTTTACTGGATCGCATTGCTGTGCAGTGGCAGAATGAACTACAACCTAGGTCTCCGAATTTCCAGCCCAGATCTCAGTCCCTGCTGGCAACCAGTGTGCCAAGGAGCTTACCTACCTTTGTGGAAAACTGGATTTGATTGAGTGTGAAATTCTAAACTGAGAACTATCTGCTGTGCAACAGAAATGGGTTTTGAACCCTAATTTAAAAATGTTAATTTTCAGATACTGCATTAACAAATCATTCAGATGGCAATATTCTGTGAGAAATAATAACTGTGGAGTAATACACACTGAAAAATACAGATCTGGAAGCTGGTGGGAGATTTTTAAAGAGTATTAAGAAAATTGATAAGAGACAAAGCTTTTGCAAATGTCTATATGAAAAAGCAATAGAAGTTATAAGATACTAATTTTTATCTTTTTAAAACTATCAATGAATTGATTTTTCTTAGAATCATTCATTTTCCTGTCTTGAGGTAAAGGAATGCAAAGCTAGTTATCTAAATTGTATAAATTTACCTACCCAAATTGTCAGGTTTATTCCTAATCATGTCCTGGGCAGGCATTATGTAATCTCACACAGTGCCCTATAACTCCAAGTCAAGAGCTCTTTGCAATCCTCTTCTACCTTCCCTACACAGGCCTATGCTTCTGTGAGGTAGGCCCTTTATACAATATGATTTGAGAAATACTGAAAACCATTAGCTTGAAAAATCTTCCCTCTTCCAGTTACCTCTTTGGTCAAAAAAGCCTCTACTCAGAGGATTTCTACACAAAGAGCCATATCTTTGTTGAAGGACAGCACCTCTTACCTGGACTACGTCCTGACTGTTAGTGAGGTAGAAAGCCAAACCTTGAAAGGATGGGACCTAGGCAGGGATGTTCAATGACAGAAACAAAGAGGATAGGACAGGAATAGAAAATTCCTCCACTCTAGCATCCCCCATCCTTTATCCTAGCGGGGAGTTCTGATGCCAGAGAGTATGAAGAATGCCTGGCAAAGAGGTGACAATTTTTTTGTCTCTTGGGATAGAGCTACAGCATTTTGTGTGGGGGCTGGGAAAATGTAGGTTATTTCATAGTTATGCCAAGGCTACTTAATTCCTAACATTTCCATCACTTCAAAGTAATAGGATACTGGAGGTTTTTGGCTCAGTCATCATCCCTGCTATTTATATATTGTGGAGCCCCTCTAAAATTGAAGGTCCTCCTTAAAAATTATATATATTTATTTGGAGTGTATAGTTAGCTTCACTGTAGGAACTGAAAATAGTTGGCAACTTCAGTGCTGTCACTGGTCCCCTTATGAACTCAAAGGCTCTATTGAGAAGGACTCAAAACCCCTCCCTGATAGGTTAGGAATATCATTAATGAGTGAAAGAGAAGAGAGCTGTAGCACTAGAATGAAGTGATTGTTATCCCTTTATAACTAATGTATATTCCTATTTTCTGTTATTATGTAACATACCATTCCTGTGTTGTATTATAAAAACAAAATTAAATTACAGAAAGTTTCAGAAGTAGAAAAAGCACTTATAATTTCAACATCTTAACATTATAATTTTGTCTACATGCATACATACTTTTCCATAACTGAAATTAAAGCTGACATACAATAGTGTTTGTTACTTTTTAAACTTGATTTTATATCATATTTCATACACTAAATCTTTATACTTATTTTAATGACTAAGTTATCACACTAAGTTAATGTGACATAATTTATTTTATACTATTGGGTAAAAATTGCCTACAACATTTTTATATAACATGCAACATCTTCATGTGTATAATGTTTTCCTTCTTCAGGATTATTTCCTTAGGATACATTTATAGGAGAGGTCTTATGGGCACTAAGGTTAGAACTTTGTATGTGGAAAAATGAATATGAAACATATGTAATATATTAATACAAAACATAGTGTTATATATAATATGTAATATTATAATTATTTTTATAGCAGTATGTATGTATATGTATGTATGTGTCTATTTATCTATCTATATATAGATATAGAAAGAGAGAGTGTTGTTTACTTCTTTGTTCTTACTGGAGTGTTATATATTTAGCTGCTTCCAAATTTCTACTATAAAATGATTTTCATAACTTTTCAAAGGGATAGTTTATTAATCATGGAATTATAAACGAAATGTGAAGAAAGAATGTATGTTCACCAGAACTTCAGTATTATAGTTGATATAGAACTTGAAAGCAAATTTCATCTGAAATATGAACAAATTTTGAGGTATTAAGGAAGACACATTATCTTTCTGGGTTTCAGTTTTCTCATTAAAAAAAGAAAAAAACAGGGAATCTCTAAATCCCCTATTTTTTGCTTTAAGGCAAACCTTTGGTATGCATTATTATTTTAAGACTACCAAAATAGATGCACACTATTGTCTTATTTTTATAGATGACAAGCAAATAATGAGCCTCCCCAAATGGTTGTAGTTATTTAGGTAAATGTATTTAGGTAAATGATATTGAAAGGACAAATCTAAATATGTGCTCTTGGGTTAAGTACAAAGAAATATAATTAGTTAAAATGTGTATATAAATCTAGTCTGGCAAATCCCTTAAATGGATCTGAAATCAGAAACTAGCAACAGATGGCAACATGCTTTGTACAAAGCCAATTTTTCTATAACCTTGAAATTCTGAAAGGTCCCAAAAGAGGACAAATCAGATAGGCTCTGAGCTGGGATTGTCCTTAGAACAGATGAAGCTAATGGACTTGTGTCAAATGAAAGAAAATGAGATGGATGTTCTTCAGGATTTGGTCCCCCAGGCACAAGGACATTTTGCCATCAGGCATGTAGAATAAATCTTCAGGCAAATGGGAGGAGAGAAGTAGAAAATATATTGGCAAGATGAACAGGTGATAGGAGGTGAAGTCACATATCACTGGAGAGGAGAGTTGTGGTGAGCTCAGAAACCTTTCCTAGACAAAGCAGATCTTGATGCCAATGTTGTTTCCCCACCATAGATCAAAATCACTCCAGACCATGTAAAGCAATTGCAAAAAGTAAGTTTTAGTCAAAGAATCTAAAAACAGAAATTGACTGCAATATTCAGAATCATAATAAAGAGTACATTACATAACAGATATAAAAATATTAGAATTATTTAAAGGGAAATAGCTTTTGTTCCCCAAAAAGTAAGTGAAACTGTAGGTAACTTCTTAAAGATTTCTCATCCTTCTTTAGATTCATCATCCTTTAACAAATCTTTGGGATGGAGGATAAAAGATAAAATGACAAGCGCTCTGTTTCCACTTGCAGGGGAGACCAGAGACTTCAGCTGACCCCTTATAAACTACAACATGGTTTCTTAGCTCTAAATATCAACTCTGATGGGTAAAACTTTGAAAATTCTAAGAATGGTTTGAAATATGCTTGTTCCAATAAATCTGCAATTTCTTTCTTCATCTATTAATTCATTTATTTACTCACACAATAAACTTTATGAAACATCTCTATGTGTTTAGCAAAGGACAACGTTCTGATTTATTACCAGAAAATGCCTGTGTAAAGAGGTCCTTGTCTTCTTTACCCTTAGGCAGCTGGGGGCTTCTCCGTTAGAGCGTGAAGGGTGAGATGGAGGGAGGAAGTTCAGGATTATTAAAGAAGCAATGCAAAGAGAAAGAGTTAAAATTCAGCTTCTGATAGCCAAAAGAGGATTGTACAGCACGGCAATATCCTTGAAGTCAGACTCTACCACATATCTTCCTTTCGTGGATACCACTTAATATATCAACAGCTAAGATTGGATAATTAAATCATAGTGTTCTACAAAATGGAATTCCCAGGAAGCCAGGATGGAGAAGTAAAATAAAATCTCATTGTGTCAAGTTCTGAGCAATTCTGGAAAAGAAATGCAAAGGAAGGGGGAAACAGAGATGGAAAGGCAGAGGAGATAGATCTGCTGAAGTGAATCCTGATCACCCCTCCAGGCTTTGTTCCACATAACACTGCCCAGTCTCGCCTCCTTCCTGACTCAGTAGGAGCTGCCAGAGGAAAACTGAACAATAAATTAGTATCCACTGGAAATTACAAAGAGACCTTCAAAAACTGCAATAGAAAATGTCAGTTCCATTGAACTAAATGGATTTCTGGGCTCTAAAATCCACTACATATATATTCCATTTCCCTTTTCTTCAAAAATAGCAAATTGCCTCCTAAATGAGTAACTACTGAGGCATGGACACAAATAGAGCCATATATTTGAAGTATTTGAATTTCAAAAGGAAGGAGCTGCATACATTCCAGATTCTCCTGTAAGAAAACACTATTCATAAAGGTGACTCAGATTTGGCATCTTATAAATCACTTTAAAACAAAATGAAATATTTAAAGTCATCAAAGGAATGTGGGATATAAGAAAATGGGAACAGTTGTTAGAATTAGTGCTGAGAATCTACCACAATTGGTCTAATGTTAAGATACCTTCAACTGTAAAAATATTCATTGCTTATCCCTGCTATGTAAACTTTCTCATGATTGGAAAGCAAAAAAGTGGGTTAATTCAGAAGCTTTGTAAGGTAGGTGGTTGCAGAGACAGGCATTGGTGAAATGTTCTAAGGAGAGAGTCTGAAGTAGAAGATGTAGAACTTGGTCCTGATGAACTCCACCCAATGATGTGAAATAAGAAAATGAGGCTTCAAAGGAACCCAACACATTATTCACAATCTTTAATCAGAAACAGGGAACAAGTTTCATTAATGACCAAACAACTCACCGTAAATTACAGTTATAAATTGGAGACTGTCTTAGTTTGCCAGAGCTGCTATCACAAACACCATACAATTGGTTTGCTTAAACAATGAGAATTTTTTTGGCTGATTGTTTTGAGGCTAGAAGAAGTACAATATCTAGATATCAGCCACGGCTGGCTTTCTTCCCAAAGACTGCAGCGTTCGGGTGCTAGCTTCCTGTAATCCTCAGGATTCTTTTGCTTTCCCATCACATGGCAATGTTCTCTCTCCTTTCTCTTCCAGGTTCCTGCAGACTTTTGGCTTCCAGCTCCTTCCTATGGCTTTATCTTCATAAGGCCTCCAGGAATCCAGATCAAGACCCACCCTCATTCAGCTGGGCCACACTTTAAAAATAGCATCTTCAAGAGGTCCTATCTATGTGTTCACAACCACAGGAGCATGGATTAAGATTAAGATGTGTTTGTTGGGGTACATAATTCAAACTACCACAGATATATGTAAAGACCTACAAATTGTAGCATAAAAGTCATTAGAACCTTTAAAGGAATCATTCCTATAGACTCTTCAACCAAGTAATCCACCAGAAATTTAGAGATATCTTACACATGCAATAGGCTAGCATGCCACTTATTAACAATGGAGCAAGTATGAAGAAGATATTTTAGATATTCCTTAGTAAATGTCAATAAATGTCTTTGGCTTTTGGCCAACACTGATACACTAGGAGATTCCAAGCTCATCAACAGAAAAACCTATTTTGCAATGATGATTTCTCTAATGACCAAGAAACTCTGTTTGCTGGTGTGCTCTCTCTTTCTCTCTCTCTCTCTCTCTATAAATCTGTTAGACTAAAATCTGAAGCAAGGAGATAAACAGTCAGAGCTATTGCATTTGGCTTTGCCTATATTTTTTAGGCTTGGCATATTTTGTTAACACATTCATTTATATTTTAGCCTCTTTGCTGTACCCATTTCCCCTTTGAAGCTATAAAATCCCTCTCATTCTTCAAGACCCAGCTCAAAAGGCACTTCCCCCATGCTAATCTCAGGCAAAATGAATGGCTTCTCTCCTTGTGTATGGACAGCCTCTGGCTCACACCTCTGTTTAGCATTATTTTAATCAGTTTTGCCTTCATTGCCTCAGGGTTAGACTGTGCGTTATTGCTTAAGAGGACTCTGTACAAGGTAGCTGCTCATGAAGTGTTAACTTAATTGGATGAAAAACACTGTTTATCCATATTGAATGTTCCCATCACTGCATGTAAGATCTTGAAGCAGTCTAAAATAACATTTTGTTTTTCACTTTTAAAACCTAGTAATTCACACACAAGGACCTTTAGTCCACCTCTCTATGCTTTCTATTTTTTCTCCAATGAGTCAGACAAAGTGAATGCTATTTTATCAATTTTCATCAGTATCTCAGTGTCCTTTCATGTCAGTGACCTCATCGCTAGGAGGACATTCGGAATTTTGCCACTAGTGTGAAAATAAATAAAACAAAGTTTACTAACTTCCTTCTTTTAGAATATCTTATCAAACGTTACTCAAAACATGATGCTCTGATGTCATTTGCATTCATACTTTGCAGAAAACTAATTTTTTTTGGCTATAAATGCTATGATATAGGCTTGCATTTACAAAATAATTATTTTGCACATTGTCATTCAATTAATATTTCATTTAAAATATCCAATTTTTGTCATTCCCTATGATAGGTCACATTACCTTATTTCACTTAATCTTCATAGGGGTAATATGAGGTCATTCCCATTTTTCCAGTGAGAAAAGGATAAATAATTTGTTTAATATCATTCAATCCCAAGCAGACAGAATTCTATCTATCCAATATATATGTCTAAACTTGAATCCCATATATATTCCAAATATTTGGTCTTTCCAAATCCCATGCCAAAGCTTTGAAGGGGAAGTAAAATATATTGAGCACCTTCTATATGACATGTGTCAATAGATGAAGGAGTTCCATAGATTTAATCAGTGGGAGTTGGAAAAAAAGCTATAATTTCAAAGCTGTAGAAAGTTTATGTCTCAAAATGGAATTTGATTTCTGCTTTAGCCATGTACCAGCCATCTCTCCATCTATCTCTGTGTTCATCCATCCATCTATACTTTACTTTATTTATTTATTTTCTTGGAATATAACAGAAGGTAAGCGTTCTCTTTGTTAAGTCACTGTATGCAGTTAAATACAAGCTGGTATGTAACATGCTGTTTTTCTTTGTATTTATGTGTTTGGTTCACTGGTTGAGTTTGTCAGAAAAATCTTTTTTTTCTTTATATGGAATAGGCTGCAAACTATTGCTTTTCTAGTGGACATGCATTTGAGCATTAACTGAAGGCATGGATTTCTGAAAAAATTAAAATGAAGAAAAAAAGAGGAGACTTAATCTTCAGTATGTACCTGAGCAACAACTATTACAAAATGAAATAAAACTACAACAGAGCATGAAACCTCTACCTGGATTGCGCTACTGTTGACCTGCAAAGGTTATTATTTAAGACTTAATAACTAAGACCTTGGAAAATGTATTATGTTGGATTACTGTGTTTGCATCAGGGGGTGACACCATAACTTCATAACCTGAAGAATGTGAAAGTTTATATCACCCAAGGAAAAAGTAAAGAATAAGACAGGAAGTGGGGACTTTCAAAGCAGACTAACATTCTAGAGTATGTTTTATAAGTGTGCTATCCAAATATTAAAAAAAAAAATAAGTGATAGAAAATCAAGGCAATACAAGTTATTACTAATACCTACAAATATCAATAGTAAATATAAGCCCACAGTTAAAATGTATTCTGGGCCCCAGTAAACTTACAATTATTCAACAAACACTTATTTATCACTTAGTATGCAAAAATACAACAAATACTAAATAATTGAATGTTTATAATAAACCTGCAAGGTATATAGGGTTACATACTTGCTCAAAGTCTCTAAGCTAAAAGATGAAGAGTCACAATTCTAACCCAGTCTTCTGGTTCCCAATGTCACATTCTTACCCATTACATGATACTCCCTCCAGTACAATATATACACCAGTTTTTGTTGCTTTTAATCAAATGAGAATATATATAAAAACATTAAGGAAGATGTGCACATCATTTTTGTTCTGTTTTGGTTTTTGGTTTTGGTAAAGCACTAATCTCTTCTTCTACTTCCTGTCGATGTATTGTGCAAATTTAGATTTTCATGTATAAGAGTTCCCCTGTCCACAATTTCAGCAACCTTTCTTTTAAATATGGGATCTTTTATTTTTAAACTTCATTTATTGAAAAATTAAAAAAAAATTTCAAACAAAACAAAACAAAGGAATAAGAAAAACAAATATCCTAAAATAACAACATTGCTTCCAATATGCCCCTACCTTATCCCCCCAAAATTAACGAACCATAGTCATCCCTGAGCATTCCCATATCACTAAGATTACCCTCAACATCTCATCTGTTCTTATTAAATGTATGGGATCTTTCATCCTACAAGTCAAACATTTTCTTGTGACACATTTTTAAATGGGAGTAGTGCTATAGCCTGTCATGATGGGTTCTCTACTCAAAAACAAGTTCAGAGGTGACGAATCAGCATTCGGGCTTTTGAGATGTTAGCCCTGAGGGATATCTCTCACAGAGGACATAACCACAGTCCCAGTTTCTTTAATGCACTGCATATTATCTCCTTTTAAAAAACAGCCATTAGCACCTGCAGCTGGGCCACCTTAGGGGGTTCTGGCAAAATGACTTCCTTAAAACACCAAAAGATGTAAAAGAAAATCACGAGTCAGAGGAAAAGAATGCAAATCACTTTCTTTTAGGCCTAATATTAGCATGGCATTTAATGTCACTAATCTCAGGGTTGCTCATAAATAAATTCCAGGAGGAACATGCATTGTTATTGCTATTGTTGAGAACAAAGTAACATTCATCTCCAAAGTGCAGACGCATGAATAATGTATCCTGGCACCTAGCACCATGTCTGGACATGTAGTACGTGATCAATACTTAGCAATTTCAATTCAAAAGCCCATTCTTCATTGCAGACAGGGAAACTGAGGCTCAAGCAGGTTAAATAACTTTTACACCTGACACAGCCCACACCAGACGGAGCTAAAACACAGCTTAGGGGGCTGGTTAGAAAGCCTGTGGCCCCCAAACTCTTTCAGCATCAATTCCTCAGGGCATTCTAATTTCATTCCCCTTAAAACAATGGTCATTGGAAAACTGAAGGGCATGTGTCCTTAACTACTTAAAAGTAAAGGAATGGACTCTGAAATGCCATCTTCTCTTTCATGTCAGGTTATAGAGTTAGTTGAATGGATAGGTCAAGCTAAAAACTATACTCCCTTTAAAATGACAATAAAGAACAGATTGCTCTGAAAAGTTCATGCTTTCAAATGCTAAATATATATTGTTCATTTGACTCCAGCCTCATTTGGATTTGTGCATTCCCCCAAATGTAAATGCTGAGGCTGCCTCCTTGGTTTGAAATATAAGGATTGTGAAATTCACATATATTTAGGGAAATACAAATATGGTATCTCTATCGCAGGTTCCAATCAATTACATCTCCTGCATCCACTCTCCCATCACAACCGAGGCCCACTGGAGCACCTCTTCTGACCACAGGTTTTTATTATCTCCACCCCCTCGACCTCAACCTTTTTGCAGCCATTCTTTCTGTGCCAGCTTCATACCAAGCATAAACCTAGTTGACCCTTCCTGTCTTCTTAGGTACCATTTGAGCTAGAAAGGTTAACCCTTCCTTCTGACCCTAATGAACTATAAAGAGAAAAGAAAATGAAAAAATATAAGCAGAGATGGGATATATTCCTATAAGTTCCTCACATTCAGGTCCTTGAAAAAAATAAGAATTACTTACTTTATGGTAGTGCTGTAGCAATAAGGCTAAGCATGAGAACCACCTGGGATACTTGTTAAATATACACATTTGTGGAATCAACTTCTCCAGAGAAGGGCCTTAGGAAATGGTTTTTCAAAAAAAAACCACAGGTTATTCTTTATGATTTGGAAAACACTGCTACTGCTTTTGGCCATCAGATGACAATTCTATGCTTAAAATAATTTAACTATGAATTTAACATCAAATATATTTATATTGAAAGAATTATTCTTTCAAACATGATTAAAATTGCCAATTTTATCTAAGTGTTCACTACTGGCCTTTCAACAATCACAACCATATTTTTAAATCATTGTAATTTTCTTTATTGACTGCTGCAAGCCTCCAAAATAGGCCTTATATTTTGAGGGTTTACAATGTAGCATGGTTGGAGAAGGTACAATGTTATTTTAGGTCACAGTACAAGGACAAGATGTTATCAACAGCTCCATATAATTTCCTGTGCTCCTCAAATGTCTCCCGGCAACAGACCTGATATGGCTTAAAATTAGCTTACGCAATTTGACAGGATCACACCACCTGCCTTCAAGCCATGACCACACAACTCTCGTATGAAATTTAATATGCTTGGGGAATATGCTAAACCTGGGCATTTTTACCTAATAAAGATCTAGTAAGAATAAATAAGATGTTATCAGTCATCACTCTGAGTATGTAAAAGCAATAAAAGAAATTCAAGGTTTATGTAGAAATGTTATAAAGGACATTTTATTATTATAAAAAAGTGACCTTAAGAACCTATTAGGTAGTTCTTTACATATTCTTATTTGTTTCCCCATTTGGCTGATGCTATTTAGAAAGCATTAAAAAAAAAGGTAACATTTGAAATCTACAGTACAGTCATTTTTTTAGGTGTAATAATTTCTTGTGGATATTGGATGTGTGCTTATGTCCCTTACACTGCTAAACAAATATTCATTGAGTGAATAAATGAATAGTAATATAGCCATAGACAATGGCAATTGGCATTAGTGATTAAAATTAGCCTTATTTTGCAATACTAAATATGACATTTAAATAGCATCTAAGCTGGAAGGGGCTTAGATTTTTTTTTTTTTGTAGAGAAGTTGCAGGTTTACAAACAAATCACGCAGAAAGTACAGAGTTCCCATCTACCCGCCTCCTTTCTTAACACTCCATTAGTGTGTCACCTTTGTTACAATTGATGAAAGAATGTTATAATAATAGTACTATTAACTATAGTCCATAGTTTACATTAGGGTTGCCTATTTGTGTTGTATAAGCCTATGTTAGTTTTTTTTTTAATTTTTATTCTAGTAACATATAAAAAAACTTATAATTTCCCCCATTTAACTGCATTCACATATGTAACTCACCAGGTTTAATTACATTCACGATGTTGTGCTACTATCACTATCTTTCATTACAGAAATTTTTCCATCACCTCAAACAGAAATTCTGAACCAATTAAGCATTAACTCCCCACTCTCTAACCTCTCCCCAGCTCCTGTATTCTAGTTTCTGACTCAATGAATTTGCTAATTATTTCATATTAGTGAGATTATACATTTGTCCTTTTATCCTGGCTTATTTCAATCAACATGATGTCTTCAGGGTTCACTCTTATTGCATGTATCAGAACTTCATTTTCATGGCTGAATAACATTCCATTATGTGTATATATCACATATTGGTTACCCAGTTGTTGATGGACATACGGGTTGCTTCCATCTTTTGGCTATTGTGAATAATGCTGCTATGAACATCAACACACAAAATATATCAAGTTCCTGCTTTCAATTATTTGAGGTACATAACTAGAAGTGGTATTGCAGGTCATATGGTAATTCTATATTTGATTTTCTGAAGAACTGTCAGTGTTTTCCACAGTGGCTGCACAATTATACATTTCCACCAACAATGAGAGATTATTCCTGTTTGTTCAGCTCCTTCAATACTTGTTAGTTTTTGTTTTTTTTTAATAGTGACAATTCTAGTGGGTGTGAAATCATGTCTTATTGTGGTTTTAAATTGGATTTGCATTTCCCATCTTCTCATGGGCTTTTTGTCCATTCGTATATCTTCTTTGGGGAAATGTCTGTTCAAGTCTCTTGCCCATTTTTTTTGACTGGGTTGTTTGTCTTTTTGTTCTTGAGTTATAGGATTTCTTTATACATTCTGGTCATGAACTCCTATCCAATATGTGGGCTCCAAATATTTTCTCCTATTATCTAGGTTGTTTTTTACTTTCATGATGATGCACAAGAGATTTTCATTTTGATGAAGTCCCATTTATCTATTTTTCCTTTTGCTGCACGTGCCTTTGGTATAAAGTTTAAGCAACTATTGCCTACCGCAAGGTCCTGAAGATGCTTCCCTATGTTTTCTTCTAAGAGTTTTATAATCCTGTTTTCTTATATTTAAGGTCTTTGATATATTTTGAGTTAATTTTTATATATGATGTGAGATGGTGATCCTCCCTCATTCTTTTGCATGTGGATACACAGTTTTCCCGCCACCATTTGTAGAAGAGACTATTTTTCCCACAATGAGTAGACTTGGCAACCTCTCAAGAATTAATTGGCCATTGATAAGAGGATTTATTTCTAAACTCTCCATTCAATTTCACTGGTCGATACTGTCTGCCCTTGTGCCAGTACCATGGTGTTTTGATTATTGTAGCTTCATAATAAGTTTTAAAATTGGGAAGTGAGAGTCCTCCAACTTCATTCTTCCTTTTCAAGATGGTTTTGGCTATACTTACACTTCCATATAAATTTCATGATTAGCTTTTCAATTTCTGCGATGAAGGAAGTTGGAATTTTGATTGTAATTTTGTTGCGTCTATATGTCATCTTGGGTAGAACTGACATCTTAACAATATTCAGTCTTCCAACATGAACATGGAATGCCCTCCTATTTATTTAGAACTTCCTTAATTTATTTTAGGAATATTTTGTAGTTTTCTTAATTTCCTCTTCAGATTGTTCATTACTAGTGTATAGAAATACTGCTGTCTTAAAAATATCTGTCAATATTTGCTATATATATTCAGAGGCTCTGCTGTTAAGTGCATATATGTATTTATAGTTGTTATTTTTTCTTGTTGAATTGATACCGTATTCAGTATACAGTGACCTTCTCTGTCCCTTATAACACTTTTCAACTTAAAGTCTATTTTATCTGATATTAATGCAGCTACCCCAGCTTTCGTTTGGTTACTATTTACATCGCATATATATTTTTCCACACTTTCACATTCAACTTACTTATATATTTAAATTTAAAGTAAGTCTCTTGTAAACAGCTAATATTTGGGTCAGCTTTCTTGTCCATTCAGCCATTCTCTGCCTTTTGACTGGATAGTTTAATCCCTTTACATTTAAAGTAACTACTGATAATGCAAGATATTCTACCATTTTACTATTGTGACTTTGTAAGTCTTAAATATTTTTGTCCCTCAATTCCCCCATTAGTGCCTATATTCCTATTTGTGTTTTTTTTTTTGTTTTTTTTTTTTTTGTAGTGTACTATTTTGAATCTCATCTCTTTTCTTTCCATGTATATTCTTAATATATTTTCTTTGTGGTTATGAGGACTTAAAGTTAACATACTAAATCTATGAATCATATTTGATTTGGTACCAACTAAACTTAGATACCATACACATACACTGTTTCTATACCCCTCTGTTCCTCTACTTTTTTGCTGTAATTGCTACAAATTATATCTTTATACATTGTATTCAAACACCCTAGATCTATTTACTCTTTTTTAATGCATCTTCATCTTAGAAACTGTAAGAACTAAAAAGTGGTGTTACATATCAAAAACTATAATAAAATAGTACTGGCATTTACAATTACCCATATGGTTACCTTTAACAGAGGTCTCTATTTATTTCTTTATGCCACTTGGATCCACTCTGGTGGCCTTTCCTTTCAGTCCAAAGTACTCCCTCTATCAACGTTCGCAGGACAGGTCTAGTGGAGACTCACTCCCCCAGCTTTTGTTTATCTGGCAATGTCTTAATCTCACCTTCATTTTTGAAAGAGAGTCCTGCCAGACATAAAATTCTTGGTTGGAAATTGTTTTCCTTAAGAACTTTAAATAATTTGCCTTCTTGACTCCATGGATTCTGATGAGAAATCAGCATTTAATCTTATTGTATATTGCACGTTGCTTTTCTCTTGCAGCTTTCAGAAGTCTGCCCTTGACCCTGACATTAGACAGGTTTGACTACCATGAGTGTGGGCACACTTCTCTTTGAATTTATCCTGTTTGGGGTTCATTGGGATTCTTGCTTGTGCATATTTATGTCTTAAATGTGGGGGGTTTGCTTCCATTACTTCTTTGAGTATTTTTTCTGCCCCTTTCTCTCTTCTCCTAGAACTCCCATAATGCACATGATGGTATCCCCCAGTCTCTTAGGCCCTGTTCAAATTTTTTCATTCATTTTTCTTTCTGCTCCTAAGCCTGAATCATTTCAATTATCTTGTCTTCAAATTCACCAATTGTTTCTTCTGTGAGCTCCAATATGCTGTTGAAACCCTCTAGGGAATTTTTTATTTCAGTTATTGTGGTCTTCAACTCCAATATTTCTGTTCAGTATTTTTTGAAATTTCTATCTCTTATTGAGATTCTCATGTAGTTTCATTCATCATTTTCCTGACATCCTTTAGTTCCTTCTCCATGTTTTCCTTATATCCTTGAGCATATTAAAGATCATTTTTTATAACTCTTTGCCTGGCATGTCCAAAGTCTGGTCTTCTCCACTGATGGTTCCTGGATTATCTTGTTCCTTTGGATGGGCCATCATTTCCTGCTTCTTTGTTTGTCTTTTAATCTTTTGTTATACACTGTACATTTAATATTCAGAAGTGCTAACTCTAGGATTTAGTGTCTAAACTGTCTGTCCCTTAAATTTTTATCCAGCTAGTGATATGCAGAGCTATCCCTGAGTGCCTGGAGTTAACAAAAACAAACACACCTGCACACAAATTTCACTCTCTTTTGTAAATACACCTTTCACTCTCTTCTGTAAATTGGCTCTGAGTTGGCTGGTAAGGTCCCTCAGAGCTTAGCCCTCTTGTCAAGAAAGTCGACTGGAGGCAAAAGTGAAATACAGGCTCCTCTATCCTTTCTGAGCCTGGGTCTTGTTACAGACTTGTAATTCCTCATGACCTTATTTACAGGAATTAGAATGCCCCTCTCTGTGCCCTATATAATAGATTTTCTACCCCTTCCAGTTGCCAATTATATGACTTAATGCTAGTAACTCTTTGTCCCAGACTACTTTGACTTAATTGTTCTTTACACAGCAAACTGCTTTTATCAGCAGGGCACATTCTGGAATCATAGCCAGAGAGGAGTTTTCTGGTTCAGGCTTTCAGGCATCCACCAGAAAGACTGACACCAACATACAGGCACTGCTGTATGCACACAGCATTTACTCTGCACCCTTCAGAACAGGGCCAGGGACACACAACAGTAGCATAGGCTGGCTCTGCACTGCATTTTTGTGGGTCTGAGGCAGGGCTCAGCAAGTGAACCATATAGCTTCTCCTACTATTTTATAAAGCTACATTTTCTCAATTTGGCACTTACCCAGTTACTGTGACCTTTTTACTATTTTCTGAACTTCTGAGGAAAATTGTTCTGCCAGATTTTGCTAGTTCTAAGATTTTGTGAGGGATTAGCATTCTAGAGTGTCTTAAACTGCCATCTTTGTTGACCAGAAGCAAGTCCACAGACACTGTTTGGCATTGAAAGTCTCCCTATGGGCTATTCCTACTTATTTCTGCAAGTTTCTCTCTGATAACCCCAATGAAAGAGCCCACTGACATAAATAAACAAGACTAGTATCCAGGCTATTCTACGTTGGAACTCTGCTCATTTTCTCCCTCTTGCTGGAATGCCATTCCTCCCAAACTCACTGGTTAATATCACACTCATCTTCAAAACTGAGCTTAAACTCCTCATTTATAAGGCACTTTGTACCCTTTGACTACTATATACTATGTAGTAGTAGCACATAGTATGTATGAGAAATGTTTGTACTACTACATTTCTCAAGGGCAAGTATCATATCTTAATCTTTATTACTCCTACAGTTGCCAACACAGGGTTTTATCCATAGTATAAGTTATTAGTAAATTAATAACAATAAATAACTATTAATTGAACAAACAACATAATAATTATATACATGCATCATTTTCATATACAACACTTCCTTTATATCTATATATAAATCCTTGGCTCTTTGTAAATGAGGAACCATTCCATGTTCAGAATTTCAACTCTTAAACACAGTGACTATTTTGTAAGGATAACCTTTCTCATAATTACAAATATATTTTTGGCAACAATATTTATACTTGTGCACTTCTGATCAAACTATAAGTATTTTGATTTTCAATATCAATCAAACTGTATGGAAAAACTAGTCCCTAAAAGACCTACAGTTCCTAATTAAAGACAGAAAACCATATTCTGCATTAGATTAATGAACAGCAGAACAGTGTTGTCAATTAATTTGCAATGGTTGACTGGCCAACCAGTGGTTTTGTCAACAGCTAATGCAATTTAAAACTACTTACATTTTTCTTTCCCCTTAAGCAAATTGAATTCTATTGTCAAAAAAACCTGAAAAAAAAATCTGAAGAATACTAAATATGTTGACTTATACTGAGACTTTTTTGAAGTTCTCAAAAGGTAAAAGAAATTCCAAAAATAGATTATTCAAGAAGCCAAAATATCATACTACACAAAATATTCTTTTAAGGTAGGAAAAGTATGAACACTAAACAGAGTAACTTAATAAAAGATAGATAAATGGTGTACTGAATATGCACAAGGAAACAGATAACTATTGGACTTGTCTCATGACATGTATCTATAGTTTTACTTTAATCACCATGCTTTATGGGATTTGTAGCATGCATTCGCACTAAGATCAGTTGAAGATGCTATAAAATGATGCATATAGTGGATGTTAAGTGTCATGAAAAAGTGCATTTCCCTTTTGACTTACTGATAATTAGTTCTATATTATGGAAATATATTTTATGAGATTGATATGAATGCCCTCATTGTATATTAGCTTCTGGATATATTCTTGCTTTTAAAAAAATTCCTTAACCCTTCATAAAAATTCTTAAGATGCCAATATTCTTTACTATGTAGTTAATATAGGTAAACTAAACAAAACAAAAATGAAACATATTTACTTCCAATTTATATGTAAATATCAGTTAGATGTTTACAACACATCAATCAACTAATTTCACAGATGATCCATAATATTCAAATACCTATTCTCAATCCTGTGGTGGATGGAATACCACTGTTAGCTCTTCACTCACTCCTGCCATGCCATCCTGTAGGATACACGGAGAGGAGAGAATATTTTTCCACGGCACTGTTACCAGGTTTGGCTAAAGTGACTCCTTTGGGCAATGATATGTGGACATAAAGTACAAATTACTAGTTCTGAGTCAAAGTCTTAAGAGATAGTAAGTGTTTCCTCTCATCATCTTGTTCTCCTTTGATCTGCCATGACAAAAGCAAATCCCAGGTAGCCGCTGGCATAAGGATAAAGTGAAATCCAGCCTTGCACTGCTGAGTTGTAGCTGAACTGCACACCCATGAGTAAGGAATAAATATTTGTTTTGTTTGTTTTAAGCCACTGAATTTGGGGATGGAGCATAATGCAGCATTCTTACAGCAATCACAAAAATGCCCTAAGAGAGAATATTAAAGAAAATAGATATCATTTCTGCCCCTGAAGAATATAAATGGAGTGTTATGGGAATGGCCTCATAATAATAATACTATTGATAACATTAATGAGTAGCTGCTATTGAGCACTTACTACATGTTTCTTGAAGGTCTAGAGCACTTCATAGTAAACGAATTTGTTTCCTAGACTATTGCTATTCTCCTCCAAGTACTACTGCTTACATAATATCTCAGTTGTCCTGTAAACTCGTGGTTCTCTTGCTAGGTCAATTAGGTGATTCTTCCATATAGAGGGCAGCAGAGACAATTATATTTTTGTTAACTACACACTCGGGATGAATTTTGAAGTGCACACAAAAATTATTTTACTAGACTTTAATAGGCTAGTGTACAGATAATTTAGAAATTAAGGACAAATGCCAAGTCTATTTTAGAATATTAATACCTATATTATAATACCATGCAAACATTCAGCACACAATTAATAATAATTCTTAAAATACTCAAAGAAAGTAAGCTTTCAGAGTAACCTGAAGGTAACAGGACTTTTCTCTTCAGTGGTCTCCCATAGAAAAGCAAATTCTTTCCACCCACTTCTTAATCTTGCAGTCACTGAATTTAGTCCTGCTGCCTTCTGATGACTCAAGTTTCCCTGCTCAAGCTCAGACCCAGTCATAAGACCCTGTCCTCTTTTAGACATCCTTCTGGAGATGTCTAATAAATACTTGTGAATTTAACATAATTGGGGGCTCAAAGAAGTTAAGTGATTTGCCCAAGGTCAGGTCACATAGTAAATGACAATAGTGGAGAAAAAGCAAAATGTTGGGTTTTTTTATTCTAATTACCAAACAATTTCCAGATAAGTCTGCTTGAACATTTCAATCTTTTCCAAATCTGCTCACTTAGCTTTCCTAAGAGAAAGATTACTAAATTCAATAAACATTATATTAACATTAGGTCAATGTGTTACTTCTCATAGGTCTTAAAACTCTACATCCAGTACCTCAGCAGGGATATTTGAAATATAGAAGGAGTAGAATTTCAGACATCCCTGGCAAATTGATGAGTGACATGTACAGGATCTCCCCAGAAGCCTTCATACCATAATCCAAAGGTAACACATGCATTTCCAAGGCATAAAGTTAACCTTGCGATGTTCCAATAGAAGATTTTTCAATTTTCTATAAATGTCTTTCTTCCCTCACTATGTGTTTCTGTTGGTACTCATTGCTTTGATCTAAAAACAGCTATATTTTAAAAATTACATATATTTGAATTTCTGGATTTCATCATTTAAATACTTTAATTATATATAAGAGCAAAAAAGAACTTCTAATGTGACTTATTCACAGTAGGCAAAATATATAAAACACAAAACAGCATTGTTAATGTCCATGAAAATAACAATTATGCAAATTTAACTCTCCTACCCACCTTTCTTTTCACTTTTACAGATAAGGAAAATAGGAAGTTTTCTGTGATTCAAGATGACTCTTCTTATTTGGATACCAGTTGATGGTAAGATTGTGATTGCTCTAACATCAATTAGTACTGAGCAAACCACTCTTTCTTGGTATGACTAGTAATTTTTCCCCAGTAATTGCTCCTAACTGGACTTCTTTTGACAATAAATGAGTATGGGGTTATTTTGCCCAGGATTTGGGCTTTCATGTGCACTAACTCGGAAAGAAGACAGAAATTAGACTCAAAAGTTGATTTTCTTAAGATAAAATCAACAGATATTCTATTTTAAAATGTAAAAATGCAGTTCCTGAAAATTATGTTCTCATTTCTTTACTCCAAATTCATGAAAATATTTTCTCTAAATACACAGTTGAGGACAACTTTAATATTATGCTTGAAGAGAAGCCTCCTATTGATTTGGGGGCAGATTTTTACAGATACTTAATATGGTAGTTGGAGAATATAATTTTGCCCACCTCTTAAAATTATTATGAGAATTCAATGAATTCATATTTATGAAAACATTTTCCAGCAAATCACAAATACCAGTAGTAGATATTTTTACATTATTCCTTTGTATTACTAATGCAGCATTAATTTTAAGATTCAAATCTATCCAAGAAGGCAACTGAGAGAAATCTGTCCAGTACATAGCTAACAAATCAAATATTTTCTTTCTTAAAACAAGTGGGTTATCTTCATTTCACCAGTGTTCTTGGAGCTTATATAACTTACAGTGTTGCCCAAGAAAGGGGGAAAAAATAGTCTGTAAATTGTCTTTTGTATTTTGGAGAGGAAAAGGCTTAAATGGCCAAGGCATTTTGTTTAGGAAAATAACTAGCTTTTTCTAACTATTTTGCACAGCAGAAAATGATATCTTGGAAAGAGCAGTAATGACCAATTAGGAAATACATTTACAAGGTTTTGATTTTCTGATTTTGGCTCCTTACTCTTCTACCATTGACTAAATCACAAACTTACAATAAGTGCCTTTCCATAAGAGAAGTTTCTAAGCAATACCAAAAATACATTAACCTCATTAAACACAAAAAATTACCCTGCCTTTCCTCTAGAAAATATCCAGATAAAATAATAGAACATGAAACTAGGGTAGGAAACTTCAGTTGGAATAATTTAGTGTTTGAACTAGTGACTGTGTGCTAGCAATTAGGATGATAGGACTGTTGACATAGGAACTTGTTAAACGGCATAACCTAGAACTGGGGTGATACAGGGTCAAGTCAGTCAGCACCCCTGGAAAGAACTTATTTTTCCTTTCTCTTTATAAAGCCATCATTCTTCCACCCAGCCTTAAGTAACATGATTTAGAGTAGACAGAAGAATGAGTTCTATTACAAAATATAGTTTCCTATTTGCCAAGAAATGTTATTCTTGAAACAAAGAAAATGACATTTGCAACTTTCTTGCAGCTCTCTGTCTTTATCAATTTAAGAGTTAATGGAAAATAGCCTAAGGATTTACCCACACAGGGGACTAAAAAATGTTCTGGTAAATCCCCCAGTACCCTCAGTTCCAGTAGTAGTAGATTTTTCCACCTTCTCAGACAAGATTCTTGTCCTTGAATTCCAGACCAGGCTTGGAATAGCAATTTCCCAAAGGACAAATGCTTTGGATCTCCCAGTTCCAGCTGATTTGAAGTTTCCCTTTGCCAAGATCAGCAATGTATGAAGACATTGTTATTAATACCTCTGTGTGGCTAATGACTCCCTCTACTGTCCTTTGGAACTTAACTCACTATGTGGAAATTTCTACATGCACTTGCAAGAGCCGGTATGCTAGAGAGTTACATGTAAAGATGTGATGTGAATGTGTGTTCATATGTGTATGTAAATTTTAAAAAGGTGTTTGGAAAACTGTTTAAATTTCTCCTATACTGAGAAAACAAAACACACAATAACAAAACTGGAAACAACTGCAATGCCTGCTAATAGGCAAACAATTTAATAAAGTAATACATCTATACTACAGAACATTCTAATTAGTCTCATATATTGTTAAACTAGTATTATATATTCTTAATGAAAAAAAACAAGCAATAGAAAAAAAATAGAGACCTCTGTATGTGTGTATGCTTGGTTTTTAACATGATTATATAAATAATGCTTATATTTATATGAGCATGTGAAAATACAAAGTTATACATCCTAAATTTAATATTGACTAACTCCAGAGGCTTTGATTAACAACAAAACTATAAAGGAGTCAAAGCACACATATTTAACTTATTTTAATTCAATTATCTATGTTTATGCACATAAGGCATATATCTGGCAGAAAGAAAGGAGAAATAATAATTTTAATAGTGTAGAAATTCTGTCATTTCTACATGGGTGTGACTTGGGGGAAGTGAAAGGGATGTTACCTCAGTGGGCTGAGGTTTCTGGTGTTTATGTCCTAGTGCTCTGAGAATTCTCAGGGAAAAAAAAATAAGTCATAAGCTCTCAGCTCTCCCTCACATTGAGGCAGCTTAAGCCTCACATTGAGGCTTCAAGCTTAAGCCAGAGTTGAAACATCCTAGCCTAAGGTTGAAGGCATGCCTCTATACCCACAGAAAGCTCCTAGGCAAAGGCTGGAAGACTTACTGGTTCTGTGCATTTAAGGAAAACTCTTTCCATTAATTAGCTAAGTTACTAAGTTAACTAAGCTACTAAGGTAACCAGACAAAGATTTCAGTGGCCACACATGACAAAGAGTACAGACTTTTCAGACTTAGCTCAGAATATTCACTAAACAAACAAACAATAAATAAATGCTACAAAAAGTAGTAACAACAATAAACACTGGGGAGGGACAGAAACTGAGTTCCAGAATTGCCACATTATAACAAAAAATGATGACATGGAAAGAAACAAGAAAGGATGGCTATTATACTATAAAAAGAGCAACTGAAATAAACTTTTACTGAGGAAGCTCAGATGTTGAACTGACTAGACTAAGACTTAATCAGCTATTTAAACTGCATTTAAAGAACTAAAAGAAACCATGCCTGAAGAAAACGTATGGGAACAATGCCTCACCAAATTATCAATAAATATTTAGAAACTATTTTTTTAAAAAAAAAAAACAAAACCAAATAGAAATTCTGCAGTTGGAAATACAGAACTGGAATGAAAAGTCCATTACAGGAACAAAACGACAGGTTTGAGCAAGCAGAAGAAAGAATGAGAAAATTTAGGTCATTAGAGGTTGTTCAATCTGAGGAGCAGAAATTATAAAAGGATGAAGAAAAATGAACAGAGCATCTGAGACCTGTGGAACACTATCAAATGTATCAACTTATATGTAACAGGAGTCCCAGAAGGAGAGGAGAAACAGAAAGGGGGCAGAAACAATAAATGCAGAAATAATGGCCATAATCACACCAAATTGGATGAAAAAAAAAAAACTTAATCTACACATCCAAGAAGCTCAATGAACTTCAAGCTCAATAAACTTTCAAGCAGGAAAAAGGCAAAGGGAACCATATCTAGCATATTGCAATCAAACTGTCAAAAGACAAAGACAAAGAAAAATCCTGGATGTGGCAAAAGAGATCACAACATACAAAGAAGCCTCAAAAAGATTAACAGCTGATTTCTCATGAGAAGCCATGGTGACCAGAAGGCAAGGGGTTAACATATTCAAAGTGCTGGGTTGCAGGTGCTCTGAGTACCAAAACTTCTATGTGCAGCAAAACTATTCTTCAAAAAGAAAGTAGAAATTAAGAAGATAAACAGATCTAAAAGAACTCAACACTTGTAGACCTTTCCTACAAGAAATACTAAAGGGAGTCCTCCAGGCAACATAAAATGATACTAGAGAGTAACTCAAGTTCATATGAATAAATAAAAGCACTAATAAAAGTAACTACATAGATAAATATAAAGGACAGTATAATTGTATTTTTGTAATTTTTCTTTTCTCCTATGAGATTTAAAATACAACTGCATAAAACAATAGTGTTAGATCTGCATTAATTACGCAAGGTAAAAAGACGTAATCTGTATGACAATAGCACAAGAAGGTTAAAGAGGTATATAAGAGAACATTTTTTGTATACTACAGAAATTAAGTTTGTATTAATCCAATTTGGATTGTAATAATTTAAGATGTTACCTTTCAAACCCAAAGCAACCACTACAATTCAAAAATAAATAGCAAAAAAAGCAATAAGGGAATTAAAATGTTACACTAGGTAATATCCATTTAACACAAAAGAAGGTAATAATGAAAAAAATGAGGAACAAAAATACATAAGACATATAGCAAATAAATAGCAAAATGGCAGGCATGCATTCTAACTCATCAGTAATCACACTAAATGTAAATGGATTTAACTTCCCAATTGAAATGCAGAGATTGGCAGAGTGGAAAGAAAAGCACGATCCAACTGTATGCTGTCTATAAGGGGCCAAATTTAGAATCAAAGACACAAATGGATTGAAAGTAAAGTAAGGAAAAAATATATATCATACAAACAGTAACCAAAGGAGAGCTGGTGTGGCTAGAATAATAGCAAACAAAATAGACTTTAAATTAAAATGTTACTAAACAGAAAGGACATATTTATAGTGACAAAAGGGTTAGCTTATGAAGAATATATAATAATTATAAACATACATGCATCTAACAACATAGTCTAAAAATACTTGAAGCATATACATCTAACAACATAGTCTAAAAATACTTAGAGCAAATACTGGCAGAATTGAAGTACTGAAGGGAAAAATAGATAATTCAACAATAATAATTAGAGACTTCAATAATCCATTTTAATAATGGATGGAAAAATTTAGGCAAAAGATCAAGAAGAAAACAAAAGATTTGAAGAAAACTGTAAACCAATTAGACATAATAGACATGCATAGAACACTCTACCCCACAACAGCAGAATACACATTCTTCTTGAGTGCACATGGAGCATTTTTCAGGGTAGACCATATGTTAGGATTTAAATAGGTGTCAATAAACTTAAAAGGATTGAAATACCAAGTTTGTTCTTTGACCAAAATGAAATGAAATTAGAAATCAATAACAAATAGAAATTTGAGAAATTCACAAATATGGGGCTATTAAACAACGCAATTTTAAATAATGAATTGATCAAATAAGAAATCAATATGGAAATTATAAAGTACTTTGAGGTGAATGAAAGTGAAAATGCAGCATACAAAAACTTACAGGATTCAGCAAAAGCAGTGCATAGTGGAAAATCTATAGCTGTAAATGTCTATATTAAAAGAGAAGAAAGATCACAAATAAATAACCTAATCTTTCAGTTAAAGAAGTTAGAGAAATAAAGAGCAATTAAAATTACAGCAAGCAGAATGAAAGAATTAATAAAGATTAGAGCAGAAAATGAAATAAATAATAGTTAAACAATAGAGAAATCAATGAAACCAAAAGTTGGTTTTTTGAAAAGATCAACAAAATTTAAAAAAACAAAAACAGTTTTTAGCAGGACTGACCAAGAAAAAAAGCAAGAAGACTCAAATTGCTATACTACTGACTTTTCAAAAACAAGAAATACAAAAGAGTACTATGACTGCTGTATGCCAATGAATTAGATAACCTGGATGAAATGGAGAACTTCCAAGAGAGACTACAAACTACCAAACTGTTTCAAGACAAAACATCTGAAGAGATCCATGACAAGTATGGAGATTGAGGTAGCATTTTTTTAAAGCCCAGGACCAGATGCATCATTGGTGATTTCTATCAAATGTTTAAAGAAAAATTACAGCAATCCCCTTAAAAAATAGTTCCAAAAACCAGAAAAGGAGGGAACATTTCCTAACTTGTTCTATGATGCCAGTATTACTCTGATACCAAAATCAAAGACATCATAAGAAACAAAAAACTACCAACTGTTATTACTTATGAATATAGATTCACAACTCTTCAACAAAATTCTGCAAGCTCTATCCAACACCATATAAAAGAATTATATATTATGAGAAAGTGGGATTTATCCCAGGAATGAAAGAGTGGTTCAGCATAGGAAAATCAATAAATGTAACACCATATTAATAGAATGAAGGACAAAAACAAGATGATCACCTCAATAAACACGGAAAAAATATTTGGCAAACTCTAACAACTTTCATGATAAAACCACTTAAAAAACTAGGAATAGAAAGGAATTTCTTCAATCTGAAAAAGGTCATATACAAAATCCCACATCCAACATCCAACATCATGCCTGATGGTGAAAGTCTGAAAGATTTCTCCCTATAATCTTTCCTATAATCAGGAAAAAAGCAAGGATGTTTTCTCTCACTGTCATTATTCAACCTCATGATGGAGGTACCAGTATGTTGTTACTGTTACCTGGAGGCACCAGGGCAATTAGGCAATAAAATGAAATAGAAGGCATCTAAACTGGAAAGGAAGAACTAAAAGTATACCTATTTGAAGATGCCATGATATTGTATATAGAAAACCCTAAGGAATCCACAGGAAAAAAATAGAATAATAAATGAGTTCAGCAAGGTTGTAGGATACCAGTCAAATATATAAAAACCAGATTATTTCTAGATAAAGCAATGAAGAGTCTGAAAATGAATTTAAGAGAAAATTCTATTTACAATAGCATTAAATACTTAGGAATAAAGATGTGTAAGACTTGCACACTGAAACTATAAAACTTTGTTGAAAAAATTAAAGAAGCTTTTAATAAATAGAAAGATATTTCATGTTCAAGGATTAGATGACTTCATATTGTTAAAATGGTACTATTACCCAAATTGTTGTACAGATTCTATACAATCCTCATAATATCCCATTTGGCATTTTGTTCAGAAATCAGAAAATCTGATTTTAAAATTCATATGAAACATAAGGGACCCAAAATAGCCAAAACAAATTTAAAAAAGAACAAACTCAGGGACTCATTCTTCCTAATTCAAAACTTACCACAAAGCCAGAGTAATAAAGTCAGTGTGGCACTGGCACAAAGATAGCAAATAGATCAATGGAACAGAATTGAGAGTCCAGAAATAAGCCTATTAATCCATGGTCAATTGAGTTTTTGACAAGGGTGCCAAGACCATTCAATGAGTAAAGAATAGTCTTTCAATAAATGGTACAGGGAAAACTGGATATCCACATGCAAAAGAATGAAGTTGGATCCTACCTATACCATATACAGAAAAAAGCTCAAAATCAGGGACCTAAATGTAAGTTGTAAAGCATAAAACCCCTTAGAAGAAATCATAGTTGTAAATCTTCCTATACTTGGATTAAGCAATGTTTTCTTAGATATGATTGCTAATGCACAAGCAACAGAATAAAACATAGATAGATTGGAGTTCATAAATATACAAAAGAATATTATCCTTAAATGACATTACCAAAAAAGTGAAAAAACAATCCATAGAATGGGAGAAAATACTTGTGAATCATATATCTGATAAGGAACTAGTAGAATAAGCTATTGTTGTGCTTTAACTGCCATTTAGTAAACTTACTCCCAACTTCTGTTATAAAATTTCCCAAGTGCTATAACCAGAACAGTTGTATTCTGTCATAGATGTGTAACTGAAAAGATAAGAAAAATCTTATTCAACAACTATATTCATCCATTCAGCAAACACTTTTTTAGCTGCCACTATATGCAATCCTTCTTCTAGGCTTAGTATAACCCCGAACCAGGGTTATCTTAAAGGTACCAGAGAAATTGACCAGCCATAGATTTCATATAGAGCCTCAACCCATCAATAAACTTGTTTTCTACTATTTGCTCAGCACTGTGCTAAATACTTTCAAAATTTCCAGTGAAATATATGATACCGTGCCAGCATTCAAAGAGGTTTCAAGGTACTTGTGAGCAAGCAACACATGAAACAGAGTGACAACTTGTGTGGCATAAATTATATTAAGTGATCCTGAGACTAAGGTCAGACCAGAGAGGAGGGTGTGGGGCAGGAGTGCAAAATCAGGTGAGCCTGCCAAGAAAGGGCATGATCTTAAAGATCTAGAATCCAGAGGCTCTTACAATCAAGTAGATTTTAGGCCAAAGTTTAGATTCAATATCCATAGTATATGCCCTCAATATATGTTAGTGAAGTGAATTTAAAATGAAGAACAAAATCATCTTTGAGGAGATCTGTAAAAATGTTGATACTTGGCAAAATGTCATTAATGTAGGATCTACCAAGTGGTAATACGCAAGTTGGGGGAGATGAAGGCTGGGTTAGGATAGTGGCAATAGAATTTGATTTAACAGAAAATCAAACGAAAACATTATCAGGATATGAGACTGAATACAAAGGACAAGTCAACCTTGACTGTGGTTTCAATAGATGAATAGATGAATGCGAACTCCTCCAAATATTCTTAGACTTTTTGACCATATTTTCATCTTTTCAGTGTGTTAAATGTTTGCCAGCAACATCTCTATTCCTTCTCTTAAAATATGATGGTCTTCACCACCTACCCTCTACACCATCACCGCCATCCTTGAATATTAATTTGTACAGATTCCTTTACATAAACATTTATGCCATAAGCATGCTGCTGGGAAAATAATAGTAATTTAGGTAAGCTGAATCTTATTAATCCACTCAACAAATATTTACTGAGTCCCTAAATATGCCAATTACTCTTTTACATTCCTGAATTCCTTTGGAAAAATCAGGGTAATAATTATTATGCAAAATTAAACTGGAAAATGGAGGCTTAGATGGATATTTTGGGTTTTTTTTTTTGTTTTTTGTGGGTTTTTTTTGGCCAAATTCATATAATAGGTAAGTGGAAAAGTGTATAATAGGATAATAGGGCCTATTTCCTCTGTCTCCTAATCCAGTTGTCTTTCCATTAATGAAAGCTGCTCCTTAATTTAGAAGTTCTGAAATCCTGACAGATCTAAAGCGGATTTATCGCAATACCTTATTCAGTTCCTTTTATAATTCCTGCTGAGGTGTTACTAGATGATTCAGAGAAGCTTAGGAAAGAATAAAATTTCAGTAGAATTTATTGCCATGTGCAAAACAATATGAGAAGAGATTATAGCCTTGAGGATATAGACAATTTATCATAAGTTCTTTATTTGTAAGACCATGTCTCCAGAGACTAGCTATAAGAAAACTGGGAGTGATTTTGCCTCCAGCTCTAGAATCAAGGATTTAGTATGCAACATTGGGTTTTGAGGAGTTTACAAATTCTCCATGAAATGTTTGTAGCATAAAAATGTTAGTGACAATAGCTGTATTATTTGTAAAGAATCAGAAAAGAAGCTGTTCCTCTTTTTCAGTCTTTGAACAGTTTTTGCCTTATAAAAAGAAAATCTCTTCCCCAAATTTTAACTGTGGTTCAAATGTGACTTTCAGCACCTAATGATATTTATTGATTGAACAATGAATAAGAGTAAGACAAGCGAATTAGAAGTCACCTGAATAATTTCTCACCAACTTGAGGGTATTTATTGAAGAGACAGTCACAGAATTACGCAGTGAGATCCTGATTTGTAGAGGGTTGACACATACAGCAACATTCCCATGAGCCTATTATATCAAGATTATTATTATAAAGATTTGAAAGTAGGCTGGACTTCCCTCTGCAGATAAAGTAGACAGCAGGTGATTCCAGAAAAGTTAGATTATATGTGTCTCTGGGTATAACATTTATGTCATATACATATATGAAGGCACACATTATGTATTCATATATTTGCTATGCATGTAAAATATTAAGGCAGGAAACATATGCATATGTGTATATGCTTTATAGATATGGGTATATATGTGTAGATGTACATACATATGTGTGCCTGTATAGACAATAAGAATATATATGTATAAAGAGAACCTCCTCAGCACTTATTATTTATGTGTACATACAAATCATGAAGCTGGGTGTGAAAGTATACATATGTATGTGTGTGTATATATATATATATATATATGTTATTTTATATCATTAACAGCTTGAGGAAATCAGCCCTTGGAGCAGAAGACAAGACTTCAGAAATCATATATTGGCAAGAGACAAGATGACAGAAACAATAGTTAAACTTTTCTGACAAAACTGAACAGAATTCAGGAATGAAATAAAAGAGAGGAATAGTGACAAGAAAGAGGGATTCAAAGATAAGAGGGGGGAGAGGAAGCGCTTTGTAGGGAAACTGCAAGTTTTAAGACCAAGAATAGCTATTCAATCTTAAGTTGTTTGCATCCCTGTGATTAAATATCCTCACAGCCAACGTCTCCCAAAACATTCAGTAAAATATTCTTTATGCTTAAAAACTCTGTGAAAGTTATTCTAGTTTTTTGTTTTTGTATTGTGCTCCTTTTTGAACTTTTGTAAATTGAGAAAGTGGATTGTATTATACATTGAGATCAGCGCTTTGGAGGAGATAAAAAAACAACTTAGAAATACAGCCATGTCAGTGGAGGTAAGTCCAGGGAATTCACTGAAATCTTGGGATTTCCAGTGGGAAAAGAACTGAAATTCCAGATTAAGACTAATCAAACAATATTGAAGGAAAGACCCCGGTACCATCCAACCAATTATTATGGTGTAAATCAGGGTGAAGATCGCAGGGACAGGAACACAAAAGTCGGGCTCCTAAGACAAAGATGAAACCAGAGCCAGAGACTCAGATGTCCATTGAATTGGCACATGGTCACTCAGTCTCCTCAAGCTGGCCAGGGATGAAAACTCAACCAGCCTTGACATTATGGAGAGACATCTTATCTGAAGGAAGTAGTTCAAAAGACACTCTGAACATCAAAGGAGGAAATATGAGACATGGGATTTGATCCCAGAAGAAAATATAACTTGGAATGAAAAGTCTCTTTCAGAAGTAAAGGCTAGGAGAGGGATTTCTGGCATAAGTACACATAGTAATTATAATGATTTATTAAGCATGTATTTGTGTTTGACATTATTTTTATCCCCATGTAGTACTATTATTGTTCCCATTTTGCAGATAAAGAAACAGAAGTTGCAAGTGTTTGAGTAACTTGCCCTTAGCTTCACAGTTGCCAAGTAATGATGTCAGGAGTTGGACCCAGGCAATTCAATTGCTGGGCTGTAAATAACTCAACTCATGATCTGGAATAGAAACCCGATACTCCTAATCAGGAATGAGGTGGAAAAGACTGGGCTTAATGGAATTAGATCATGTAGATAACCTTTGAAAAGAAGGAAAGGACTCAGCCTCTGCATTCTGGATAGAATAAGTATGTATAATGGAGTTGAATCCTCACTCCCTCCCCATTCACACATCATGGCACTCCTCTGGCACTTTATAGGCAGGTGGCAAGGTAGTCAGAATAATGCCCCCCCCCCCCCAAAATGTCCTTATTCCCTGGAACTAGTAAATATGTTACCTCACACGGCAAAAGAGACTTGCAGGTATGATAAAGGTAAGGGACACTGAGATGAGATTATCCTGGATTATCTTGGTGGGTCCACTCTATTCATATGAGTTCTTAAAAGTGAGCCTCTTTCCAGGTTGTGGTGAGAGAAATGTGATGACAGAAGAAAGTCAGAGAGACGGCAGCATGAGAAAGATCTGGCATCCTATTGCTGGTTCTGAGATGAAGGAAACTATATGCAAGGACTGAAGAGGTACCTCAGGAGCTAAGTAAGGCCCACAGCTGACTGTCAGCAAGGAAACAGGGGCCTCTGTCCTACAACTGCATGCAACTGAATTCAGTCAATAATAAATGAGCAGGAAAGGGATTCTCTCTTAGAACTTCCAGAAAGGAGCAGAGCCTGCCGGCATCTTAGCCCAAGGAGCCCGGCATCATACTTCCAGCCTACAGAACTGTAAGATAATACCTTTGTGCTGTTTAAGCAGAAAAGGCAAAGTCAAAATACAATGCAGGATATAAAACTTAGGACAATGCTTTGCCTTACTTCGTAACTCCTCAGACAGGGAACTCCTCAGAAAAAGAGCCACACTGGGGAATCTGCTCACCCAGCTCAAGGCCCTGAAAATCGTGGATCACAAGGTCAGGTTTAACAGTCTGTGTCTGAGGCTCAGAGAATACAACAGCTTCTTTGAGGATTCTGATACCAAGAGACATGATACATCAACTTTTAGCTCGATGCCTCAAAATATATTGTTTTTTAACAATCCAATGGAGGAGGTTTAGGATTTACAAATTTAAAACTTGGGACACAAAAATTTCCCAAATGTTCCTGTGCTGGTTGGAATATATTATGTCCCCCACAAAGCCACAATCTTTTAATCCAAACTTGTGGGATATTTGGATTAGAATGTTTCCATGGAGATGTGACTCCCCCAACTGTAGGTGATACTTTTGAGTAGATTATTTCCATGGAGGTGTGGCCATTTGGCATGGTTCTTGATTAGTTTACTGGAGCCCTTTAAAAAGAGCCATCACAGGCCCAGGCTGATGCTGACACTTTGGAGTTGCTAGCCGAGAGTTTGCTCTGGAGAAGCTAAGAGAGACAAACCCAGAAACACTATGGAGAAAGCCATTTTGAAACCAGAACCCTGGAGGGGACACCAGCCACAGGCCTTCCCAGCTAACAGGTTTTCCGGACACCATCGGCCATTCTTCAGTGAAGGTATTTTCTTGTTGATGCCTTAATTTGGAAACTTTTATGGCCTTAGAACTGTAAATTTGTAACCTAATAAACCCCCTTTATAAAAGCCAACTCATTTCTGGTATTTTGCTTAAGGCAGCACTAGCAAGTTGGAACAGTTCCCTTCTCTTTCTGGGGAAATTTTATTCAAAATATAACTGCTGAATTTGTCACACTTACAATATTTGATCTAAACACTGTAATGTTATAAATACGCTCTTCTGGCTTATCAAGGTGCTAAGATGACATGGCCCAAGGCCAAGGTATTTCAGTCTCTAAGGTAGAGCTGCAGAGCTGTGTCAAAATGACACAGAAAATTTGAGGGAAAATGATGCCTGGGTCTGACATTCATTTTGGAGGACGAGAAACCTTTAGCTTTATGTGTAATTTGAGGTAAGATGCATTTGCCCAAAGTGGATGAATTTAAGAAACCATAGAATTTAGAGTTCAAAAAAGATGCCCACGTGAAGTGGGTGAGCTGGTAGTAGAGATGTCCAAAACAGCAACAGATGTTAAGCCTATGAGGAAATCACATTCAAGGAAGCAACGTGGAAACAAGAATCTGTCTGTCTGATGCAATAGTTTACTGAGAAAGGGATTCAAGAACAGAAATGTTCTTATGTTCTTTGTGCCCCTGATTCAAGGGCACAAAGAGAACGTTAAAAAAAAAAAAAAAAAAAAAGGATGGTAAATAATAAGAGGAGGATAAGATTTTAGGGAAGGAAACGGAGGGGGAAATTAGAAAATGACTAAGAAAGGAAAAAAAATAGAGAGTAATTCCACGAAATATGGTTGGAGGGAAATTATTCAACTAAGAAAAATGCAAAGGTGGAGAAAAATCAGAACAAACAGTCCTAAGACAGAGTACAAAGAACCAGAAAGTCGAGTTCTCATGAAAAATTGTATTTAATGGCAATACCTTCAACTTAGTGTAAATGTCAGAAATATTTTCAAGAAACAAATTATCATGATTTATATATTAGGGACATTTTAATGTATTTTAATTGTTTTGTATTGTTTGTATTTATATATATGTGCAAATGTTTATAAAACATTATATATATTCTGAAAAATATATAAATTATAAAATATACAAGTATTTAACTTTTATGAACATTAAACATATTTTATATAAATTATTCAGAATAATCCCAGTCTCTCTGCCAGGCTCTTGACATTCATAAGGGAATTGTTCCAGGAAAAGACACTAAGTTTCAGAAAAAGTAAATGACTGGATCAAGATCTCACCTCAAGTCAAAAATACATATGAGATGCCCACCCAGTCCCAAATCTGTCCTCCAGTAAGTATAGACTCTCATTCTTCAACTAATATTTTTCATTTTACAGCATTTTTTGATAAAAATAATTGTTTTAATTTAGTAATGACTTTACATCATTGATTAGGAGTTATCTGGACTTTTTTGACCTGACTTCCGTATTCCTTCAGCAATTCTATCTTGCTCCCAATTACCCAAACTTATAAACTCAGCATCAGTTTCAATTTATCATTGTATTCATGCTTTGAGTATGATGTAAATGTAAATCATAGTGGTTTAACATTTAAAATTCCTCATAATTTTACTTCTAACATTCAACATCATTCTGTCCTTCTTAACTCTCCTCTCTAAACTAGTTCCTCCCCAACGAATCTGACTACTCCAACCCACCATGCCCTCAGGCACCGCATTACTGTTGATGAATCAGAGTAATAACCATCCATCCCATGTTCAAAATGCTTCATGGCTCCTACACATGGTGTAACTGAGCACAAACCTCCCATTCAGATTCCACAGTATGCCCAACTATAATCTCAGCATATCTTCTACTTTCCAACAGCCCTAAGATCCAGCCAAGCCAATTCCTGTATCCCTCAATGTTCCCCAAACACACTCACATGCTTTTCTGCCTCTAAACCTTTTCTGCCTCTAAATCTTTGCTTGAGTTTTTCATCACTCAGAATTCCAACAATCCACTTTGGATTAAAAAAAAAACCCTATACACAAAGACTAATGTCAAATGCTACCTCTTCATCAAGAACTTTTAATCATGATATTTAATTCCTGCATCAATAGAACCATTGTAGAAATTAGTGAGAATTTGTGAAAATTATTTTCTTAACCTACCTACTCAATTCTGAGTTGCCGTATTTTTCTTATTTTCACACATCCCTCAACAGCAGGCTGAGAGTCTACCAAATAAACCATACCTTATAAGTGTTTGCTAAGGTCAATTAACTCTTGAATTCAATTAACTCTTCCCAATTACCAAAACAGAATCTCTTTGAGTGATATATTTCAAAAATAATTAGAAAAGATTTTTAGGAAATGTTTTACTTAGTGCAGTCGTAGCTGTTTAAGAGGTTATCCAGGGATGCCTTGGAAATAGTAACTGAAAATTTGTTTCCATGCAACCCAATATGGTGGAGTGAGATGCTTTAGGGCTCTGTTCCCCCACAGAAGCTTTGAACAACCAACAAGAACTAGCAGAAGCATCTTTCTCAAATCTCCAGAAAAGTCATAGAGTGCAGTAACCAGGCAAGAGCCAACTCAAATGCAGTAGGATCTCCTAGAGCCCTGGCTGGCTCCCCCCCACCCCCCAATGCCTCACTGGGTCAGCAGGGAGTTGGTTTATGCTCCAAGGGTGGATCCCTAATTCCAGGTCCAGAGGAAGCCTCCTGCACATACCGGGAGCATGTATGTCTGGCCCAATCTGTCTGGCAGTGACCTGAGGGACTCTCCATCCCAGAACTTGCCCAGAGTGTAGAAAACAGCTCACAGAACTCTCTTACAGGACTCCATCGGAGAGAAGTCAAGTTCTGCTGCGTGGGGCAAGGTATTGCCATCTGTAGGATATACAGTACCATGCCCAGGACCCTGAAGAAACTGCTTCCTAGGGAAGAGGGAACTTTCAGAATCATGAAAACATGGGAATTCCAAGGGCCACATGCACATGCCCAACACATAAGCTGGAAGTATCAGGGAGGCTCCTAAGCTTTGACCTGGAGCTATTCCTTAACCTGATTGTATGGATAAGCCCTGAAGGACAGCACTTGTACAGATCATTCTGTAAAGAGCAGGAAATGTATTTTCTTTTTTCTTTTGTCTTCACTTTTTTGTTAGCTCCTAGCAATCAAGGAACTCTCTGTCATAGTACTAGCTGTATACAAGCTTAAAGAACCTATGCCTCAGAGTCTCAATTCCATGAATAACACATGAAAATATCAAAATGTCCAGGTTTCAACAAAAGATTATGAAACACACAGAGAAACAAGAAATGATGGAATGGGCAATGAGAAGATTAAAGCATTAGAAACCATCAATGAGGAGGGCCAGAACTGGGACACACCAGACAAAGATATTTTTTTAAATGGTCCTAAACAGTTAAAGGAAAACATGGACAATGAACTAAAGGAAATCAGAATAACAATAGATGACCACAAAGAAAATATCAATAGAGAGATGGAAGTTATGAAAAGGAGCCAAGCAGAGCTGAAGACCACAGTAACAGATACTAAAAATTCCCTAGAAGGGTTCAACAGAAGATTGGAGTTGGCAGAAAAAAAAATCAGTGAACTTTGAGAAAAGACAATTGAAATCATCCAGTCTGCTGAGCAGAAAGAAGAAAGAATGAAAAAAATATGAGCAGAAACTGAGGAACCTGTGGAAAACCATCAAGCATACCAATGTACATAATGTTGAAATCACAGAAGAAGAGAGAAGAGGGCAAAGAGGACATTCAAAGAAATAATGGCTGAAAGCTTCCCAAATTAATGAAAGACATGAACATACACATACAAGATGCTCAAAGAATTCCAAACAGAATAAACCCAAATACACTCACACCATGGCATATTATAAACAAACTGTCAATGCCAAAGATAAAGAGAATTCTGAAAGCTGGAAGAAAGAAGCAGTATGTTACATACAAGGGAGCCTGAATAAGATTAGGTGTTGATTTCCCATCAGAAATCATGGAGGCAAGAAAGAAGGCAGTGGGATGACATTTTTAAAATGTTGAATACAAAAAATTGCCAACCAAGGATTCTATATCCAGCAAAACTGTCTTTCAAAACTGAGGGATAGATTAAGACATTCTGGGGTAAACAAAAGCTGAGGGAATTAATCACCACTAGATTGGCCCTATAAGAGATGCTAAAAAAGTTTCTGTAGATTGAAAGGAAAGGACAATAGAAAATAGATCAAAGCCACATGAAGAAATAAAGCTCTCTGGTGAGGGTAACAGTATGGGTAAATATAAAAACCAAAGCTATATTTTTGTATTTGTTTTTTTGTAAATCCATGTTTTACTTCCTGCCGGATCTAAAGGGCAAATGCATAAAATTTAATGAGAAATCATTGGTTTGGGACTTACAATATATAAATGTGTAATCTGTGACAAGAGCTACATAAAGGTGGGGGGACAGATGGGTATAGGAAGATAGTTTGTATATTGTATTGCAGTTAAGTTGGTATCAAAGCAAACGAGATTTTTAAAGATTTAGGATGCTAAATTTAAGCCCCATGGAAACTACAAAGAAAATATCACAGTATATGCAAGCTCATAGCATCAAAAATTAGAGTGCAGGTTGCCAGGGATCAGAGAGGAGGGGGAATGAGAAGTTAATGCATAATGGGTAAAGAGTTTCTGTTTGAGGAGATGGGAAAGTTTTAGTAATGGAAAGAAGTAAAGATACCACAATTTTGTGAATGTGATTAATCCACTGAATGGTAAGCTTGGGAGTGGTTGCGACGAGAAAGTTTAGGTTGTTTATATGTTGTCAAAAAATTTTTTTAAAAAAAAGAGCAATTAAAGAGACAATGACAATTAATTGCAATACATGACCTTGGTTGGGATATAGCAAGGGATGAGAAGAAACTCAAAGGAACATTATTGGCACATTTGAAAATTAGAGTATAGACTGTAAACTTCATATCAATGTTAAGTTTCTTGAACTTGATAACTACACTTAAAGTAGATAAATAAGTGAATATCCAAGCATTATCAAGTGTTCAAGAAGCATGATGCATACAATCTACACTCAAGTGTCCAGAAAATGGAATGATAGATGAAATATCGATAGATGGGATGATCAGTAAATGTGGCAAAATGTTAACATTGGTAGATCTGGATATCTGGGGGATAGTGGTATGTTGGAGTTCTCTATATGGGATTTGTACTATTTTTGCCCTGTCCTGTAAATTTGAAAGCATTTCAAAATAAAATGTTTAAAGTTTTAGCTTACTCCTTGTTAGAACATCACACCCTTAGGAACAATAACCAGGCCAGAACTTTATGCTATAAAAGTCTGAGGAAGATTCATGTGCCGTAACCAAGCAGATACTGGAAGAATTAGACCACTTGATAGTGTGAACATAATTACTTTCAACCATTTCAAAGTAAAATAAGAATGTTTCTTATGATTCACAGTACAAGAATTCCAATGGATTTTACAAAGGCATAGAGTGTCTAATACAGCTGCTCTAAGGCTGGGCCAAAATAACTGTCCTTGTTTGACCTTTTGGGTCCTGAATCAATAACAAGCCCACGCTATATTAAGGAAACTAAACTTTTACTGCATCAAATGCCCAACAAATTCAAAGCCAGGTACTCTCTCTCTCTCTCTCTCTCTCATCTATCTATATATCCATCCATCTATCCATCCATCTATCCATATATATATATAATCACTTATGGACCACTATAATAATAATATGGTGCATATAACAACTCTGTAAGGTAGGTTCTGTTTTTATTCCCATTTTACAGATGAAGAAATCAAGGCTCAGACTGTTTAAGTAACTACCCAATTTCTCACAGCTATTAAGTAGTGGGGCTGGAATTTGAACCCTGGAAATTTTCTACCAGAGATCATGCTCTTACCCACTCTAGCAGAGCATGATTTTGTTTTCTTTACAGGGGGATGTCTGTGGAAGTTACTCTCCAGTAAAGGACCTACAGAGGCTTATCATACAAGAGAAGACTCAGGTATTTTCCTTCATGGATGTAAAAATAAGACAACCTATTATATCACATCTTAGTTGCTATGAAATTGGAACTATTTCTTGAAAATGGAACTGAGAAGCTAAACTTGAAGCAGAGCCATGCAGACAAGCTGGCAGTGCAGTGCCTCATGCTGTGTGTGATGGATTTCCTCGTTGGTGTGGCAGACGGCATGGTCAGAGCATTCGCAGGGCAGAGTTCTGCACAAGGCCCCATAGAATGGGCCCCAAAAGGCAGAGTTTGGCAGTATGAGAATGGAGAATGAGCATAATTATTTCATCCAGCCTCAAAATAAAGAGTAACATTTCATTTTTCTATAGAAATGCACGCATAACCAAATAAAACCCAGACTGAGTCAGTGCTGCACTGTGTATCAAGGAGGAAAGAATGTAGAGACTAGGATGTTATGAGTAAACAACAAACTCTTTCTATGGGAGGAAAAAAAAATCAACATATGTCATAGCATTGCTGTTCTAGAGAAAGGAACCAGCTACCATTTTTCAATAGGGGAGATTTATCTGATGGCACTCACAATTAGTTTCGCCGGTTGAAGACTGCTTCTCAGCTCTTACATTTCCAATGAAATGACAATACAAAAAATCTTGGAAAAGGCCTCGTGACAGTGAAGAGGCCTTGCCAGAGGCAATAAAAGCCAGAGAAGCCAGATAACAGTTGGATTTGGAATGAAATATTAGACAACATGTAGCTTTCATTCCAAAGGACCACACTTAGTAATACTACAGTTTCTGGAGCTAAGTTAAAATAACAATTGTGGTACTCAGGAATTTTAAAGGGTTGAGCTGCAGCTTTCACAGGGTTAACAAACCACATAAAAGCACCTGTGCTTCTCCAGTTTATGTCTACGGCTATTTTTTCCAATATTGAGCCTGCATCTTAGGTACTCTCACTGGGCACTCCTTGGTCCTAGTTGCCAAGGAAAAAACATTTTTTGTAAAACTCATTCTTGATCTCTCTTGTATTAGTGTTGGATGTCTTATTCTAGTTACATCCTGGGTAAAAGAAGTTGCTATTTTTTTTCCTACGAATTTGCCAAACCCTGATTCGAATGCATGTGTTATCCTTTTACTCATGGAGTTCCTGTATGGTTCACAATGAACTAATTGAAGCTCTTGGCCTCAAGTAAATGACATGTTTATGTGAAATTGGTAAAGAGATCAGGGATGTTCCCTAGGAAGAAATAGTGTGGCCCTTTCCAATATCAGAGCCCAAATCACTCCTTAAAAATGTGCAAGGGAAATGAATTTATTTTCACTCCACCCCAACTGCTAACAAAATACCAAGTTTCACTGCAGCTCAAAAATTCAGCTAAAACAATACAAAAACAATCGCTTTCTAAGTAAATACATGCTCGTGTATTTTGTCCTTGTTACATTTCTCTGATACGGGCGCCTATCTGTCAACCATGTCCTAAGTATGAGAGGGAAAATCAGAATTCAAAGACACAACCAGCCACCCTGAAATTTAGGAAAATAATATCCCCTGTGTTTCCTAAGTAGAAATAAAATACAGGCTTATGATCTGCAAATATTATGACTAACATTCTTGATCTGGGTATGAGAGCCCAGCAAAGTAATGCCATTTGTGAGGAACTTGGGAAATTTAGTCTATAAGAAGGAAATTAGAGGCAAGAAAGATTTATAATTAAGTGAAAAAATAATCCTACAAATAGTATCCACTTATGTTTAGACCCTAGGAAAAAGAGAAGTACTATAATACAGTACTCCAGGATTGACTGGGGAAAGTAAGACGTTCCACCGATGGCAATAACTTAGTTGATAACCAGCTACAGAGAGGTCCGTCCCCACCGTCCACTCCCAGTGAAATGGCAGGAATCCTGGAAACTGAGTGCTTGCCTCATTCCCATAGGTGCTGGTTTATACCTGTCCGCCTGTGCTACGGGAAGGGAGGTGGCTCCCCTTACCTGCACAGGTCTTCCCGTCGTAGGCCTCGCACACCCACTCGTGGCACTCACACAGGGGCCCGAAGAACATGCCTGGCTCCGTCACGTGACAGATGCAGACTCCACAGTCACACTGGCCATGGCCGTGACACAAAGCGCCCCCCGTGGGCTGCCCAGGTGCGCGGCACCGGCGCTCCGACTCGGCCCGGGACAGCCTGCAGGCGGCGCCAGACCAGCTCCTGCGCGGGGCGACAAACACCACACTCAGGCCTTGGTGGAGGCATAGGCGCTGCCCTCCCAGCTCGGAGCCCACCACTCCTCCTTAATGTCCACCCCAACTGGAGGCTTACAACCCCACGGAAAGGAAGCCGAGGCCCCACATTTCTCCGGGGTCCAAGCTCTTCCCTGGAGAAGACTGTGTTTTCCCAGGCAAGCAGGTACCACTCAGCAGCTGACACCTGAGAAATGACCATGATCCAAAATGCCTGAGCAGCGACCTGCCTGCCAGCGAATAAGACCGTCTCTTAAGTGGGCGAAGGTGATCCATCCCGGCCCCTTGGCAGTTTGTCACTGAATCTTATATGCGCAGTTAGATTAAACACAAATACATCCAAAGTGTGACACTTGGCTGATTTTTCTTTTCAGTTTCCTACTTGCTAGCTAGGGTGCAGATATATTATTAAAAAAAAAAAAAAAAAAAAAAAAGAGAGAGAGAGAGCGATGAATGTATGAAATACCTATACATATCTTAGTAGCATAGGGCATTTTTAAAAATCTGCATGAAGAATTCCTTACAAACCTTTCTTTTATAAAGTGTAGCTATTGCGAAGCCCCTCAAGTTCTCTTTCAAAACATAATACAGACCCTATGTTGATGCTGGTGGAAAACAGAAATAATACTGTCATACAGGCTATAACAACTTACAGTTATACCGTTAGGACTACCCATAACTCATGCAGAAATTACTCCTCACAAGTGCATGAGAAGACATTACATATTTTTTCAATGATTGTATTTACCTGACACACACAAAAAAAAGTAAAAGGACAGAGGTTAAGCAACCCATAATGAGGATAGAAAGGGAAGAGGAACAGGTTGAAAACACTTTATCCCGCGTCCAACTTCCTAACTGCTTTTGGCTTACGGCAGCCATCCTGCAAGCTTGAGCCCTACCACACAAAGCAACACTCCGGCAGGTCTGTCTTAAAGAATAACAACCCCAGCTTACCTCAGAGATGGCGAGAAACTTTGAGGAACAGCTGACAGCCCCGCGAAGAGAAGGGAGGATGCCAGCAGCAAGAAGTTCCTGAAGCCTGGGGGATGCATGCTGAGCTCTTGGGCTGTGGAGGGCGAGCTGCGCTTCTGCAGGGTGGGGCTGGATGAGAGAGGCTGCGGGAGGAGGGGTGCACCAGCAGATGGCCAGGCAGACAGACCGACGGATGCCCAGGCTTGCAGGTCCGGAGCTTTCCTAGGAGCTGCAAATGCTTTGAAGAGCTGCCTGCGAGGATTTGGGCAGCGGCACCGCTCTGGGCGGGGTGCTGGTGCCAAACCCCTCAAGTGTAGAGTCTAGGCAGAGAAGTAATTAGAAACAGTTGTACAAGCAGATGGTTTATTTTGACATTAAAAAAAAAAAGTGTCCTGTTCACAGATTTGAAAAAATCATTCCTTTCTTCAAGTATAGGCCCCAGTATTCGACAAGAGAATATTTATGCTGGCTGATACTAAAGGGACCATTAAATAATCCCTAAAATGTGAAAGGGAAGGGGGCCGGCCATCGCGGCCAGAGAAGATATTAAGTAGGGAATCAGTTTCACCACATGCTTTTTAAGAAGTTGCACTATATAGGGTATGAGTTGTGGAGGGCAGGCAAAACTAGAAAATGCAAACTTTTTCTTGTACTTTTTATCCTTTGCTTTAAACTGTGGGTCATTCCTTTCTTAAGTCTTTAAAAAGTTTGTCAAGCTTCTAGTTGTCTGGGCCAGTAGCTTATCATACCACATTTTTCTTGACTTGGACAGTTTAAATTGTAGTTGTCCCAAATTCAGCCACTCTCTCCCATGTATCAAATATGAAGAAAGAGGTAGGATTTTATATTAAAATCAGATGTCTGTTTACCGTGCAAATTGCAGTGAAAAATAATTAGTGTCATTAATAAGTACCCAGTATCCACTAGATACTTAGTATATTTTGCCTCTAATTGACCACATGTTCATTTATTCATTTAACAAATGTGGGTTGAGTGTCCACCAGGTGCCAGGCTCTGTGTCAGAGAGAGGAGATACATAGGGAGCTGAGAAGACATGATTCCTGCCTTCTCAGAGTCCGGTGGGCTAGGAAGACATTAATCAAAATAAATACACCAACATAAAAGGAAAAACTATTATAAATACAATGAAAAGGGACTGCAATTACTTCCAGATCAGATAGAGACATGGCATTTGAGTTAACAGCTGAAGGATGAATAGAAGAGAATTAGGTGGAAATGGGGAGGGTGAGGTGGAAGACAGGGAGAAGCATTCTTATTCCCATTTTAAAGATAAACAAACTAGGGTCAGAGAGGTCAACTGATTGCTCAAATTTATACAGGAGGTCAAAGTGGGATTTCAGCTTAAATTCATGCAATTCCAAGACCACACACTACATTGTGTGTTCATCTGGGACAAGTATATGGAGAGTTTACGGAACACTTTAGGTGAATTGGTTCCTCATGAAATACAGCACCCAAACTGTGATCAGATGTGTATAGTCCAGAGATTCTGTGGCCTTAAAATCAAGGATGAGTTCTAACAGAATGGAATTTCTCCCCACCATTTACAAGAACATGTATAAGGGAAGACCACCCCAACCATTTGCCTGTTGGACAAGAGGGCAAATGAAGGTCTTCCGAACATATTTTAACACTTTTCACTTCCCACACTAGTCTCCATCTGTACTAGGAGGGGTTTTATGTGGAGTACATCTGTGTGGCAATCCCACCTGATACAGATAAGCTTACTCAAATGGTTGACCCTTTGTCAACCCTAGAACCCAGATGGCCATGGAAAAGAGACTGGGGAGGGGAATGCATAGGCCTGGGAGGGCTGTTGCAGGATGTCTAGGCAGAGAATTCTGGGATCTTGGGTACCCAGAGTATGTTTTAGAAGGACGGACATAAGCTCTGTGTTGGCAGTTACCCTGGGTCCCACGAACTTCTCATCCTGTGGAAAGGGATGGGGCTGGAGGAAGTCCAGAAAGAATGTCACTAAACTAGTGGTTCTCAAAGTGTGGTTCTTAGACCAGTAACATTAGCACCTCCTAGGGACTTGTCAGAAATGCTAGTTCTCAGATCCCAACACTAACTACAAATCCGAGTGTGCATTTTAACAAGATCCCAGGTGATCTACTGGGACATCATAGTTTAAGAAGCCTGTTGTCTTAGTTTTTCCAGCCTGTGATCACCTACCACAAACTGGTTTTGGCTTAAACAACAAGAATGTATTGGCTTACAGTTTCATAAGCTAGAAAGCTTGCTTCCTCTCATGGTCAGTAGCATTCTGGCTGGACAGCATTCCTTGTGTTCTTTGGCTTTCCCATCATGTGACAATGTCTTCTTCTTTCTCTTCCAGTTTCCATTGACTTCCAGCTTCTGACTCTTCTCAAGGTTTTCTCTCACTATGTCTGAGTTTCTTCTGCTTAGCAAGCAGTAATCAGATTAAGGCTCAGTCTCACTCAGTTGGACCACACCCTAACAAAAACAACATCTTAAAGTGATCCCATTTACAATGGGCTCATACCCACAGGAACATAGGCTGAGACCTAGGACATGTTTTAGGGGGTACATAATTCAAGCTACCATAGCCTTCAAAGCACAGGGCCTAAGGCTGTGGCCACAGATGTCTGGATCTAATTTTAAATCCTCCTTTCTGAGAGCTGCTTTAAATTTTTCTCCTCTTGCTGCCAGGTCTACTCCACTGGATCATTTAAAATTATATCCTGACAACTAGCCTTGCTTCAAATATTTGAAAATACAGTGTGTGTATTCCCTGGTCCCATTACCTGTCCACATACATCCCCCCTCCCCAAATAATTCTACACTTCTTCAAGATAAGCATAATCATTTCCTTTACCTCTCTCCCTACTATTATAAGCTCAAGCCTTCAAGACTAACCCTGATTTCGTCAGTCTTTTTCCTTTGTCTGGGTTGGAGGCCTTCTGTAACATGAAACATACACAAATGAGACCGTTAAAGTAGGTGTGTTCTAACGTGTAGAACAATTCAATACTTTCATCATTCTTGTCTTATATACTGTGCTTCTGCTAATAAAACTGAAGATCACATTAGCTTCTTTGAATGTCACATACCAATTGTGTTCTTCTACCACTGTAGTTTTTCCTCAAACACAAGCTTGATATTTATCTTTTTTGAATTTTGTTCTAGTTTGCTAATGCTGCTGGAATGCAAAACACCAGAGATGGATTGGCTTTTATAAAAAGGGGTTTATTTGGTTACACAGTTACAGTCTTAAGGCCATAAAGTGTCCAAGGTAACACATCAACAATCAGGTACCTTCACTGGAGGACGGCCAATACTGTCCGGAAAACCTCTGTTAGTTGGGAAGGCACGTGGCTGGCATCTGCTCCAAATTTCTGGTTTCAAAATGGCTTTCTCCCAGGACGTTCCTCTCTAGGCTACAGTTCCTCAAAAATGTCACTCTTAGTTGCATCTGGGATCTTTGTCCTCTCAGCTTCTCTGGAGCAAGAGTCTGCTTTCAACAGCTGTTTTCAAACTGTCTCTCATCTGCAGCTCCTGTGCTTTCTTCAAAGTGTCCCTCTTGGCTGTAGCAAGCTCGCTCCTTCTGTCTGATCTTATATAGTGGGCCAGTAATTTAATTCAGACCCACCCAATGGGCGGGCCAACACCTCCATGGAAATTATCCAATCAGAGTCATCACCCACAGTTGGATGGGGCGCATCTCCATGGAAACACGCAAAGAACTACAATGTAATTAACACTGATAGGTCTGCCCACACAAGATTTCATCAAAGATAATGGCGTTTGGGGGGGACACAATACAGTCAAACTGGCACATTCCACCCCCTAGACCCCAAAATGACATTATCTTTCCATATACAAAATACATTCATCCCACAATATCACAGAAACTTAAATCATTTCAGTTACAATAGCTAAGTACAAAATTCCATCATAATCAAATTATAGGCATGGTCAGTCCTAAGGCATAATTTTCCTTTAACTGTGGATCTGTGAACTTAGAACAAGTTATATGCATCCAATATACAAAGGAGGGACATTCATAGGATGAACATTCCCATTGCCATAAGGGGAAACAGTAAGGCAAACAGGGTTAACAGGACCAAAACAGTTCCTAAAACCTGCAGGGCAAACTCCATTAGATTTCAAAGTCTGAGAGTCATTAACAGAATGACTTTGCATCGTGGGGCTTGAGAGAGCAGGAGTCTAACCCTTCTAAGGGCCTTTTCAGCAGCCTTTTCCTCTCCAAACACTGGGTTGAGTGCTCCAACATATCCACACACTGGGGAGACCACCTTCTCAACTCCACTCTCCTCAATCATCAGGGCAGCACCCAGATTCCCTTCCATCTCCAGGGCACACACTCAACCCCTTCTGAACAGTGGGGTGGCAGCCAGGCTCCCCCAATTCCCTGGGAATGCGCTCCACCCTCTTTGGGACCTGGGGTGGCAAAACTCTTCCAGAGCATCAAGGCAGAATGCCAACCCTCGACCTCCAGAGCAAACTCACCCTTTCCATGCTTGTGGGCCACTCTGCTCTCCCAGCCCAAAGCCTCTTGACTCCAGGCCTCAACCTCCATGGTTCTGTCTTTGAAGAAATTTTTCCTTCAATTTGTTCCTTGTCTGTCTCCTCCAGTCCAGACCGGCAACAGCTCTGTCTATAAAGATCTCACAAAACTTCTGTTGGTTTTAGATGAAGCACACAGGGGTCAAAGCCATCAGACAATAGGACTTTCCACAAATCCTTTCTGCTTAACTCCTTTTCCAATCTTGGCTTGTACTGAAATGGTGGCTGGGTTCCATGTTTGGTTACATCCTCATGTTGGGCTGTAGCTTCTGGGATTCCACCCCCTGGAAGCCTGTAATTTTCCAAGCAATCAGCTTCTGGTTTCTTTGAACCCAAGAGTTCAGTTCTAAGTTTATCTCCCTCTGCTCGCATTTTACTGTAAGCTGCAATGAGAAGCCAGGATACACCCTCCACACGTAGTCAGGAGATCTCCTCAGCTAAGTACTCCAGGTTGTTGCTTTCAAATTCTTCCCTCCATCTGACACCAGGACTCAATTTTTCCAAATTCTCTGCCACTTTAAAACAAGGATCACCTTTCTTCCAGTTCACAAGAACACATTCATCATTTCTGTTCAAGCCTCATCAGAAGTATCTTTAGAGTCCATATTTCCACAAACAGTCTCTTCAAAGCAGTTTAGGCCTTTTCTATCAAGCTCCTCACAATTCTTCCAGAATCTTCCCCTTTTTAGCCATTTAAAAAGCCATTCCAACATGTTTGGTATTTGCAAATGCAACAGCAAAAGCACCCCACTTTTCTGGTACTAAAATCTGTCCTAGTTTGCTAATGCTGCCAGAATGCAAAACACCAGAGATGGATTGGCTTTTATAGAAGGGGGTTTATTTGGTTACACAGTTACAGTCTTAAAGCCATAAAGTGTCCAACGTAACGCATCAGCAATCAGGTACCTTCACTGGAGGATGGCCAATGGTGTCCGGGAAACCTCCGTTAGCTGGGAAGGCATGTGGCTGGTGTCTCCTCCAAAGTTCTGGTTTCAAAATGGCTTTCTCCCAGGACGTTCCTCTCTAGGCTGCGGTTCCTCAAAAATGTCACTCTTAGTTGCACTTGGGATATTTGTCCTCTCTCAGCTTCTCTGGAGCAAGAGTCTGCTTTCAATGGCCATCTTCAAACTGTCTCTCATCTGCAGCTCCTGTGCTTTCTTCAAAGTGTCCTTCTTGGCTGTAGCAAGCTTGCTCCTTCTGTCTGATCTTCTATAGTGGGCCAGTAATTTAATTCAGACCTACCCAATGGGTGGGCCAACACCTCCATGGAAATTATCCAATCAGAGTCATCACCTACAGTTGGGTGGGGCGCATCTCCAGGGAAACACTCAAAGAACTACAATGTAATTAACACTGATAGGTCTGCCCACACAAGATTGCATCAGAGATAACGGCGATTGGGGGGACACAATACATTCAAACTGGCACAAATTTCATCTACACTCGGCACTTTTATCCAGAGAGTTAAAATCGTTATGGCTCCTGCTTTCTTATTTTTTTTCTCTGACCCTTCCGGCTTCCGTGAATAAAATGGTGAGCACCCTTCTGTATTTTTATCCAAGCAACTGATAATTCAGTCAAAATAAATTAAGCTAAGGGCCCAGCTTAGATGAGACCTTGCTTCAAGATAGTAGCAGATGCTTAATCAATATGTATTGAAGAGATAATTAAACCGGTTACAAGTGTACTGAGTTTCCAGGATCAGCTTATTTCTTCATTTTGTTCACAAGAATATTATGAAAGATTCCTTTGGTTGCCTTCCTTACTAATCACACCTTTTCTGACAGCACCTAAAACAGTGCCCACTCTATATTATGGACTCATACATATTCATGTCATGATTAAATTAATTTAAAATTATGCATATGAATAATAAACTTGGCAGTAAAAGGACACAGGTGATATAGTGGATTCTGGAACATTTGTCAGATGACATTTGTGAGGTTTAGTATCCTCCTGACCTCACCATAGATTCAAATCTTCTCCTATATTTTTAATTAATTACATCATTTTTTCCTAATTTCTATAGCTATAATTTGAGAATTATCTTTAGTTCCTCTCTAAAACTTGCCTGGATTATCCACTATATTCTTGATCTCACTGATTCCATCTTCTAATAATCTAACCTCCCACTACAAGTTATTTACTTCAGATATATACCTTTCACTTATTACACCATTGCAGGAGCCTCCCAACCAGTCTCACTGCATCCAGACTCATACTTTTGTGTCTACCTTATCTCATTCCCTAGAGATGTTTTGAACACACAAATTTAATCACATCCATTCCTTGCTTAAAAATAGTTTAAGAGCACACCATTGCTTATTGAATAAAGCTCAAATACTCTGTTATTTCCTACAAGGTGTTTTTTGTTTGCACTCTGATTGTCTCCATAGTGGACACTGTGGTCCACTCTTCAGAGCCCATGTACCCATTCCCTAGCTGCTGGGAATATTGACTGCTGATGCTTCATGGCTGCACTCCTCACTGGGAATTGGCCAATGCATTAGGAAACAGACACCCCCCCACACACACACACACACACAAGGCTGATCCCTCAGATTCAAGACATTCCCCTAATCCTTTCTTCCAGCAGTAGTGCATCCTCAATTCCCTCCTATATGGATATTGTAGAGCTGGACCAGGCCATCATTGTGTTGCATGTCATTAATACAGGAATGACTGAAAAACTGAGAGCAACAAGATGAGTGAGGTTCAGAGGTGAAACAAGAAGATTGCTTAAAAATTCTACAAGAGCACTTTGACCTTCAGGTCTCTGCCTATACCCTATTCAGCTAGGAGCTACCTCTCTCCCATCCCCACTGGGTAAATTAATTAGAAAGACTCTGGACACAGCAGTAGGCCATCATGGAAGAAAACAGGGATGAGGTGAAACAGACCCTTTGAACAGTGACAATTAGCATCTCCTCTGCCTGGCCTATGCTAGTTTTATTCCCCTCAGGCTGTTAATTAAATGATTAGTTTTTTTAGATGTGGATATTTGAAGACCCCATAAAGAAAACCCCAATTATATTAAATTCCACCCACACCAGGTCCTGTTAATATACTCTGAATTTACACACAGAATTTCAGCACCTCACTAATCTAAAGATGACTAAGGATCACTAGACAGATATCCAAAATAAATGGCAGAAACCAAAACAAATGAGCAGCTAAACAAACAAGCACATGGATAAGGGGACTGAGAGGAAATAGGCAATGAAGACAACAGAGAAATCTTGAAAAAAATTACAATCCCTCTCCTCAGAGATTTAAGAAGATCTCCTTCTGCAAAAATATGCTGCTCTAAAAATAGAAAAAACAAAAAGAAATAAACTGCCCTTAAAAATTCAACATATGATCACTGGAAAAAAATAAGTAAAAAGGTTGAAAAATAAAGTTGAGGGGAAGTCTCCTAAAAATTAAGGTGGAAAAAAAGAGGGATGAATAAAGATAAGAAATTAGATAATTAGATGCTGTTCTAACAACGTCTGACCAATAGGAGTTCTGGAAAGGGAATAAGAAAGAAACAAATGAAGGAGGCAGAATTATTTAAAAAAAAAAAAAAAAAATCAAGGAAACTTCCCAGAACGAAGGGACATGAGGCACCATATTGAAAAGTACCACTTAATGCCAAAGAAACTGAATAAAAATTCTGGTAAATTTTCAGAAAACTAAGATAGAGAAATTCCTAAAAGCTTCCAGAATGAGGGGAAAATGATCACGTATATGAACCCAAAACATGAATGGTATTAGATGTTTTAACAGCAACATTGGAAGCATTTTTTAAAAATTCTGAATACTTTTCAACCCAGAATTCTATTTCCAACTTATGTGTGAAACAAACAATTTCAGATATGTTGGTTTGCAAAAAAAAAAAAAAAATCCATCACAGGTCCCCTTCCTTGGGAAGTTGATGTGGTTTACCATAATGAGGTTGGAAACCAAGGAAAAGAAAATATTGGATCCAGGACACAGGAGACAATTAGGAGAGAGGTAAAAATACATCCAAAGGAAAATGGCAAGAGGAAAGCCTAATGTAGGAGCTAAGTTGCAGAACAACCTGTCCAGATTACTGTGGAAAGAGGGCTTTAGGAAGCAGGTTTTGAAGAAAAAAAGGGACTGAACATATTTGACCTAGTAAAAGCATTGGGATAATAGGAAAATTTAGCCATATGTTCATAGAAAACAAAGCAAATGGAAAAAAAAATCTAGAAAACACAAAAAGTTGAACTATGATCATAGCACATCTTGGGCTAATCATTAATAATATTTACGTTGCCAAAATAATTATATATTAATATGATTTAGCTAAAATTTGTAATATAAATGAACTGGGAACCTGGGGAATAGGGGAAGTGGGTTGGTAATGCAAGAGATTTATATCCTTCCCTGCCATAAATTGATTACAAGCAGTACAAACACAAATTTAGAAACATGACTGTAAGTGCCAGAAAAAAGAGCTTATAGAATTGAAAGCTCTTGCCTCAGGGTAGCCATGCTGGGGATTCTGTGGTATAAGATAGGGGATTCAACATAAGAACAGTTTGGCTTAGGTCATGCGCCATTTGGCTTTTAAAACTATTTGCAAAGATCCTACTCATTAAACACGCTTAAAAAGCAATGAATAACATGTGCCCCAAGGCCACAGTGTGATCAGCGAACCATTTCTTAGGTCAAGTAGCTTCAATTCACTAACGTCAGCATTGCGTGGGGCAGGACCACAACCCTGCCTTTGCTCTAGGTTGACTCTTCTTTTTATACCACCTAAAGGTCTCTCATCAGTAGACAGCAATTAATGGACTCACTGTTCAAATATCCCCGTTTTATAGGGACTGACATTTATGCAGAAGGTGGCAAGTTTCTCCAAGATTTGGACAGGCAATCATTACAATTCTAGATTTCTAAATCCCCTCTCTGTTTCTTCACTTCTGCAGTCATGTGTTTCTGTTCATCATCATAATAGATCAAAACTCTAGGCTAAACTCTTTCTCTAATGATGACTTATTTAGCCTTAATCTCCCCTTTCTTTTCTTTACTGCCAAGCTTTGGAGATACGTTCGATTGTGAGTGTTGGTGTTGTCATGACAATATATTGAGATTTATTGTGTTAATTCTCTAGGAGAATGTGGCAGGTGGCCTCTTTCTGGCCTTCTCCAAGAACTATTCTGAGGTCATAGTAAGGCAAATGTCAACAAAACTGACAGCAGTTCTCATTGTCCACCCAAAAGTGGGTGTGGATAAAGATTTCCCCAGGCCTCGGAAAAGATCTTAAATAATCATACATAATCCTTCTCTTAATTTTTTAACACTGGCTTAGCTGACCACCTCAAACGAATTTGATCATTCACAAGGATGTTTTGGTGATAGCAGCAGCATCTGATGGTTTCATACAAAGGGGAAAGGGAAGGCTGTGAGTCTGTGTTCTGTAAACCTGCTGTCCAGTGCTTTGACCCAATGAAAGCAACCCTCAGACCTCATAGAGCCAGAAGTGTGGGAATTTATCAACAAGTACACAAGAATGGTCCTATAATCTGTCTATTTGGAAATGTGTCCTCCCTCTTCTCTCTCTCTCTCTCTGCCCTCAGGTACGCAAACCTGAGCTTTGTGTATAAGCTTCCCCATGAATCCTCTGAAGCATATTCAGTGGCATCTTACCACCCAAAAGATTGCCAAATCTTCTCTTCAGGTTACGGTCCTTAGTGATGAGACTCAGAACCTGTGAACTTGAGGCTTACCTGCTGGGCTGAATGGTGTTTACACTTTATTCACATAAAAGCATCACTGCCATCCAACTGCTTACCTTAAACACCACAAATTCCACCCAATTTTAAATAACTTGTATTTTTCATTCTGCTAAGAAAGCACCTCTAAATTATGATGCCAGTAAAGATTAATGTGTTCACACACATACACTATACACACTGAAGCAATTCAAAATAAATCACCGCAAATACAATGTACTATGGTTTAAAGCAGTTTCAAACATATATATTTCCCCTTTTGTGCAGTTGTTTCTGTTTTCCAAACGCCCCCTCACCTATTTTATTACCAACATCTCCTCCAGCCTGGATACACTCTGCTCTGGCTAGAACTAGCCTTAGAAAAGGCAATTCAGTTCCAGTTATTGCCTTGTGGTTTCTCTGCAGAATTAAGGGCCATATCTTCACAGGTTTCCCTTCTTCCCTGCCTCCCTCCTTCTCATCCATCTTTATTCCTACTTTTCCTTTTCTTCAAATTCCTGTTGATTGTTTACATCCTAAGTGATACAAAGCCCAGCACGACCTGGATTCTGTCTGCCTCTCTAACCTCACCTCACATCACTTTCTCCTCACTCACTGCCCTCCAACCATCACTCTCCTTTCTATTTCTAGTTTGCACCCAATTCAAGGTCTTTGCATCTGTGCTCTTTGTGCCAGGATCCTGCTTCCCTCAGATCATGGCCTGACTGGATTCTCCCGGAATGTCACCTCCTCAGAGAAGCCATCCTTGACCAGCAGTCTAGAGCCACACACCCACCTGAACCCCTAGTACTCTTTATCCCATTACCTTGTTTTATTTTCTTGTAGCACTTACCAGGATCTAAAATTACTTTTTCCATTTAGTTATTTACTTACGAACAATCTACCACTCCACATTCAGCTGTAAGTTCAATGAGAGCAAGATGTTTTCTTGCTTGTTCTTTGCTGTAATTCCAGTGCCTAAAATAGTGCCTGACACAGAAAAGGATCTCAACAAGCATTGGCTGAGAAGAAGAATGTATGAATAAATGAATGGGCGACTTTTTTTATGTTTGCTACTCCTGGATGAGTTCAGCAATTTGAACAAAAGGACAAAATCATTTCAAGTTTAATGTAAAGAAAGCACTAACAAACAGTAATGAGATGGACTCGGGGAACTAAAATATAAAAAAAACAGTAATAAAATGATTTATATTTGTCATGAAAATAAGGCTAACCTTAGGTCAGATAATCAACAGCACTTACTGAACCATCTGTATATGTGTGACACTGAATCTAGTTGTTTCAATCACTTGGAATCAAGTCTGAAGTAAGAAAATAATGTCAGTTTCACTCAACACTCATTTGGATAATATTTTCAACTTAAGGCACTGTCCAAGTTTTCAATTAGAAAAAGGTACACCAAGGCTTTCAGGAAGGCTACATATTCCCAGGCAGCAATAAAAATAAGTTTACATTTCCAAGAAAAAGAAGAACTATTCAGCTGGGCCATAGCCATGGAATGAAAAAGGTGTCTAGTTAACATCTTTTCCAGACATTAGCACAGAACCAGAGGGCATTTTTTTCCCTCCCACATAGTAAGAACACCTGGAAATATTAGGAGTCTCTAGGACGAGAAATATTCTTTCACTTGCCTGAATATTTTTGCAGTTCTGGTTGATGCCGAAGGGATATTTCAGGGAAAAAGTCTAGAAGTCATTTTCACTGACTTCAGAGGAAAAGAAATTGATTACTTCAATATTATTTAATCCCACTCGATAGACTTTTAATCCTTAAAGTGGTGCTCAGCTGTTAATCAATTAATAACAACAGGGAGGACACAATCAGGAGTAGACAAGTGAACTTGGAGGACAGAACACTGAACTGTTTGTTCAGAGGTGGGTTCTGGTGCTGACTCTACCATCCAATAGCTGCATGATCTTGGCTGGTGTCACTTAACCTGCTGAATTTCAGTTTCCAAAATGGCATGCCTGAAATGAGCATTGGTTCCTTCCAATTCTTAATTTCTATCATTATATATTTTTTGGATATCTACCTGAAGTAATAAAGGGAATATGTACATATAATATATATTTTTAAACCTATATAAGTATATTTATTAGAGACGGAAATGCTGGAATCTCACATTCAGTCTCTTGCTAACAGGCATTTATATAGAAAGCAATTTTATGTAGCAAACATTTATGAAAGTTAAAAACATATTTCATTCAAGTACTTTTTTATTTGACCTCTGCATCAGGTGTTTTTTTATTACACAGCCTGGTCTCCTAAAGCTGCACTCAAGGAACCAGGGACCACTCAGCTTCCTCCCTGTTGCAGCAGTTCTCAGATTTTTTGTTTTTGTGCAGTGTGTACCATAGACTGCTGTTTTAAAAAGTCTGTTTGGTACTATTTCCACTACATTTAATATTATTCCAACTATGAGTAGGATTCATTCTCCATAACTCAGAAGAAACAGTCAGAAGAGAGGTTATCTAGGCAAAGAGACATTTGGCAAGTGGTGTGCTAATGACTGGGTCAACAGGCCTTGTCCTCAAGCATCATCTGAGCAACTGATGAGCCTAATGGGACTAGTAATAACAGTATAAGAGCCCACATCAGTGCTGAACATTTTCCCATAATAATAAGCAACTTATAAAAATAAAATTACAGATATAATAGAAATTATACGGTTTGATGTAATTGTTCCACTAGGCAACTTGCCATAAACATTTTTTATTGTAATGCAAGTTGCCAGCAAGACTTTTTATTTTCATAAACAGTGAAGAAATTTAATACCACAGAAAATTTTATTTGATGGAAGTCTAGTAACCAAGCTGAATAACTTACTAAGGATGTGATATAAGTTAAATCGCCTTAAAGAAAGGGAGAGGAAGTAAGTGAGGGAATGGGCCAATAACCAGAAAGAGGAAAACCTGTGTAACTGAGTGAGAACTGCAATGACAATACCAGTTCTTGAAGAGACTGCAGCTCATTATCTCATCTCTGGGTAGCTCAGTTAATGACCACTTTTCTTTTCACTTTTTCCTTTCCTTTTGACCCCTGCAACAGCATAAATCACACTTGCCTTTCAAGCTCAGGTTGAAATGGTCAAACAACTTGTTTCAGTTCCCATATAAGTCACTTTGGCATTCTACAGTCAAATTAAGCTTGAAAACGTAAATATTCTTAGCACTGTCCTGGTATACTGAAAAGCTATTTAACACACAGAGAAAATCCAGTCCATTGTTTTTTAATTGTCATCATAATTTTAAATAACTCTCTCCCTGGGATTATTTGTAATTGATTGGTATAAGAAGATAACCTTTTCATTAAACATAAAATTGTAAAATGGAATGAGATATTAATTAAATAATTTAATTTGTATAGGTTTTATTTTCATTGTCTTCATTCTTCCAAAGCATTGTTTTCAATGACTTAAATGCCAGAAATTCCAAATCAGGCTCATTCACTTTCATTCTGAGTCTTCAATGTGTCAGTAAGTTTCCATACTATATTTCATCAAATACAGGACACCATTCATTGTATGATTTATTATTTTATATACCTCTGAGAAAGAAAAAAAATGTGCCAGCTAAACTGACAACTGTTCCTACTAGAGTTTCTATTTTACATTTATTGAAAAATCTTATGGGTTTACTTAGAAGTATGTATTTTTCATATCTGTGTTATATAAATAAAAGGGAAAATAAATGAAGTAAATTGGTTAATATATTACTAAAACTTCTTTTCAGAGTCCGACTGTTTATATTTCAACTCAGAATGATGTGTCTGTGTTTTTCATACAATATCAACCTCCGTGTCATTAAGTGTTGATGAAGCAGTTTTATTTAAACAACCTATTTAGGGGAAAAACAAAAAGCAAAACCTCTTTGGTGCCGAGTTCTTTGCATATTTGTAAAGCTTTTGATTCCAATATCTAGAATTTTACTAAACTCGTCTGTTCTAGTTTGCTAATGCTGCCAGAATGCAAAACACCAGAAATGCATTGGCTTTTATAAAGGGGGTTTATTTGGTTACAAAGTTACAGTCTTAAGGCCATAAAGTGTCCAAGATTAGGGGGTACCTTCACTGCAGGATGGCCAATGGCATCTGGAAAACCTCTGTTAGCTGGGAAGGCATGAGGCTGGTGACTGCTCCGGAGTCCTGGTTTCAAAATGGCTTTCTCCCAGGATGTTCCTCTCTAGGCTTCAGCTTCTCTCCAAAATGTCACTCTCAGTTGCTCTTGAGGTGTTTGTTCTCTCTTAGCTTTCGGAGCAAAAGTCTGCTTTCAACAGCTGTCTTCAAACTGTTTCTCATCTGCAGCGTCTCTCTCAGCTCCTGTGCATTCTTCAAAGCGTCCCTCTTGGCTGTAGCAAGCTCACCCCCTCTGTCTGAGCTTATATAGTGCTCTAGTAAACTAATCAAGGTCCATGCTGAATGGGTGAGGCCACACCTCCATGGAAACTATCCAATCAGCGTTATCACCCACAGTTGGGTGGGATGCATTTCCATGGAAACGTAATCCAAATGTTCCAACTTAATCCCCACTAATATGTCTGCCCCCACAAGATCGCACCAAAGAACATGGCTTTTTCTGGGGGATGTAATATATACAAACTGGTACATCATTGGATTCACTATCATTCACATCCACTCAACCACACCCATTTGGTTCCAAGATTGCTCTGCTACCATCTCTGAGATTTTCTTCCATGCTGTCGACAGCACTTTTGCACATTTCAAGGTTGGAACTTTGGTTGTTTCAGCATCATCATGACTGCTGTGGCCAACAAAGACTGCAAAATTCCATGAATTGTTATTGGTCAGAGCTCAGATTCATCAAAAATGTGTGCAAAATATTTGCCTCTTAGAATCAGCAATATGTGATATTCTACCTTATTTAGTTCTTCAAAGAACTTCACAAGTTGGAAATATATTGCTCACAAAATCCAGGCAAATAAAACAAGCTAAGACTGTTAGTCAATTACAGTGAGGGATTTGTATACAAAGTCAATTTCTTCTTTTGGAACAGAAAAAGGTTAAATGGTGAAGAAAGCAAAAATTCCTGCATTCCTCCACCTTCCATTTCAGTTACTTCTTTCCTGTCCCTTGTTCTCGGGTAACCCAGCTTTCTTTGATTCCGCTCAAAGCATTGGATTATCTCCATACACTTCCTTTAGCAATAAGCAACTGCCAGAATCACTCAGTTACTTACTAAAAAAAAATTGTTGTCATCTATTAAGTGCTCTCAAGAATCACACCAAGTTTGAGATGCAAGTGAAAATACCCCAAATGATGGCAGGCCTGTTGGCACAGTGATTAAGTCAGGTCCACATAGTAGTTCTGATGGCTCCTCACCCCCACCACCTATCCCCCCTCCTCCATCCCCCATCCTGCCCAATCTTGCTTCCTCTCTTTTGCTTTCACAGGTGTTTACTCCTAATAAACCTTCTGTACACATCTTGCATATTAGCCCACTTGAAATGCTCTTTCTCTTCTCTGCCACACAATTAAATCTTCCACATTTGTAAAGACCTACTTTAGTTTGAGGCCTTCCACAGGCCTGTTCAGTTTCCTCTAGTCCCTAGGCAGATGCTCCAGTATGTTTCCATTTCAGCCTGGGGTTGACATTAGATCTCACCCATGAAAAACAAGCTACCCAAAAATGAAACGGCCTGACCATACCTTGAACCCAAAACCTAGAATAAGTAGTCAGAGCTTCTTATCAGCGTGGGAAATCTGCACAGTTTGCTTGATCCCTCTTTTTTGCTCAGTGGTAGGGCCCCCTCCATCTGCGGTGTATAAAAACCCAGTTCACTGAAGATTTTTACAGAAGAAAAGCAATAATGCTTCTGAAAAAAATTAGTTCTCACCCTACCAAAAGTGGATGATGGTTCTTAAGGCATTTTCTAGTCCTATTTCTTAGCATCATCTTCTATTTTACTTTCACACTAAAATAGGAAGCTTCAGTTCCCTGGTGGTTTAATAATTAGACGTTATCACGGCTGTGATTGAGATTGATTTCTGGTCTGAGAATGGAAATTCTTCAACTCTTAATATAAACATCTTTGTCTCAGTAAGAATGCCATTGTATCAATGGGAGAATTATTCAAATAAAGTATTTAAGTCTGGAACAATTATGTGAACTAATCGGTATTTAGTTAATTCATTTAATAAATAATGATTGAGCACCTTATTTGGCAAAAAATACTAGACTAGGGAAATTCAGGGACATCAGTGAAAAGAGCTGTGCTATCTTTCTGGATGGAATGATTGAGTACTACTAAAATGTCAGCTATTTTCAAAGTAACTTAATGCTTAATGGAATGTCACTCAAAGTCTTAATGTATTACTTTTTGGACAGCATAAAATGATTCTGAAATTAATTTGCAGAAATAATTATAGTATAGCTAAGAGAAAATAGAAAAGAACTGCAATAATGAGAGTGGAAAGTGGACTTTCCTTCCAACTAATTAAGTATGTTTCACAGGTAAAATACTTACAATGGAATAGATTTTGTGCAAGAGTAGACATTTACATCATACCACAGACTTGGTAGCTCAAAATCAGGCCTAATATTCTAAATTCAATAAATTTTAAAGGTGGTAATGGAATAATTAGCCAACCATATTTCAAAATAAAACAAAACTACATAGGGCTACCTGATACCAAACACTAACTGAATTTTAGGTGGGATAAAGACAGATATATATTTAGACAACATGTAGCCTTCATTCCAAAGGACCACATTTAGTAATACTACTGTTTCTGGAGCTAGGTTAAGATAAAAATCGTAAGGAAAAAAATAAAAATAAAATCACAAAGAAAAAGCCGGTAAAGTTTATTGCACTTTGTATACATCAAAAAACAAAGTAAAAATCATACAAAACTGGGGAGATATTTTTTAAATTTATGCAAAAAATTAATAATCCTCATTTTAAAAGAAACTCATACAAATTGGTCAGAAAAATATTAAATCCTCAATAAAAATAAGCAAATAATAGGAAAAAACAAGTCATAAAAATAAGAAATAAATAAAAATGTAGTTTAAAAGTTCAAGTTCATAAGTGAACCAAGAAATGCAAAAACAGTAAAACAATGAGATATGACTTTCCACCATTTGGTTTGGATAAGGCTTTGTAAACAATAATGCCGGGGAGGGCAGGCTTCCGTGCACTGCTGGTGGGTATGTAACCTGACATATTCCTGGAAACAATCTGCACATAAGGCCACCACATCTGATTGTGCAGGCTGTGCCTGGTCAAACAGAAGAGTAGAGACTGAAATTCATAACTCTCTGAATTTTGCACCAAGTTGTGATCCCTGATATGCTTGAGTCAACCCATCAAAAGGGGTGCCTTTTTCTTTGCACAAAAGTATCATATGGACTACTGGTGGCTCCGTCTAAAATATGCACAGTCTATACCTTTTATGACAATAAGTGACTTATAGGGAATTATTCTGAATTGTCCTGGGAGTTAGTCAGAGACACATATCCATAAGGATATTTATTTCAGCAGCATTTTTTGCACTGATACCCTTCTCTGTACATATTGCTCTTTGAAGATATAATTCCAGGTTGCTCATCTTGATACATAGCTAAAGCATGGCCTTCTCCTGACCATTTCAGAAAAGCATTTGCTCAGTAAGCCATGTGAAAAGCCTATTCAAGAACTATATCACAGTAATATAAATATGCATAATTTCATTTATTCAACAAATAAATATTGAGCATTTACCATATCAAGCTCTTCTTGAGGTTGGAGATAAAGTAAGCAACTAAACCAACAGTAAACGCTTTCTTCAAGGAGGGTTTTAGATTTTAAAAGTAAGGCTGTAGGAGTAGTCCTTGGAAATAACACATTGCATGCCATTTATATTTCATTCCTCTGATGCAAGTTACAATCTCTCCTCCAACTGACCTGGTTGGTTGCCAACACAAAAGCTTATAATTACCAGACCCCAAACTTAGCAAAGCATTAGTCTTTAATTCTAATTCAAATTTTCTATTCCAAAATTTTCATAATTGTTCAGTTTTACTGAATCAATCATGTGTATTTCTATAATCAACTGTGCTATTTTATTTCTCATAAAAAGGATGCAAGACTGCATACATTCTTTTATTTCTTTAACAGATATTTATTGTGTGACTAGTATGTGCTAAATGCTGATCTAGGTGCTGGGGATATGTTAATAAAAACAGACAAAATCCCTGCTGTTATGGAGCTTACATCCCATTGGTGCAGACAGTGAGTAAGATAAATAAGTTAAATATTCAACATGTATGTAAAAGAATAAAGCGTAACAAAAAAAAAGGTCAATAAAAAAGATTGGGGTGAATAACATTTTAGATAAGGTAGATTAGTAAGGTCTCACTGAAAAGATGATACATTTGAACTGAAGGACTGAGTAAGCCAAGCAGATTTCTGAGAGAAGAGTATTCCAGACAGAGGAAATGGCAAGTGCAGAGTCCCTGAGCAGGGAGCATGTCTAGTGTGGTCAAGAAAGAGACGTAGGTGAGTGTGCTGGAGTAGAATTAATGAAGGGGAGAGCAGTGGGAGGTGAGGTCAGAGAAGTAATGGGGATAGGAGGTGAGCAACATCATTAAGTCATCGCAAGTAGGAGTGAGGACATTGAATTTTACCATGTGTGTGATGGGAAAGCTCTCCCAGCGTTTTGAGAGGAGGTTTGCCATGATCAAATTTCTTTATTGTTCTAGTGGCTGTTCTGGACTAGATACTGGGAGTAGAGGGGAGCAGAAGTAGGAGACCAGTTAAGAAGCTATAGAAATAATCCTGGCAAGAGCTGGTAAAATTCAGATGGAAAAAAGTATTCAAACTCTAGTTATATTTTTCCCAAGAACTTATTCTGAAAATTTTCAAACCTAAAAATTGATAGAATTTTACAGTGTACTCCTGTAAACCCACCACCTTAATGCTACCATTAACAGTTTATTCTATTTTTTCTATCATGTGCCTATTCATCTCACCTTTCCTTCATCCATGCACCAATCTATCTTATTTTTTGATGTATTTCAAAATCAATCATGACATCCATACACTTCCCCCTAAATAATTCAGCATGTATAGCAACTAGGGTTCAATTTATTTTAGGGTCTTTTCTTTCTATATAAAATTTGCACAAAATAATGGACCTTTTAAAAACGTAGAACAGTCAACCCAAACACTGTCATCCCCAAAACTACCCTCAGGCTCTTTCCCAATCAATTCCTTCTACTCCCAGAAGTAAGAATTACTCTGATTTTTCCACCATATATTACATCTTCCTAATCTAAAAATTTATATAATGAAATCATACAGTATTTACTCTTTTATATAAGGCTTCTGTTACTCAGTGTATTTGTGAGATTTATCCATGTGTTGTATGTAACAGTAGTTCATTCTTTTCCAATTCATTGGTGTGGTGATTTGAAGCTATGAACCCTAGAAAAACATGTTCTTAAACTTAATCCATTCCTCTGGGTGTGAACCCTTTGTAAGTAGGACCATTTGATGAGGTTACTTCAATTAAGGTGTGATCCAACTCAATCAGGACGGATCTTTTTTTTTCCTTTTTAATTTTTATTGGGCCTGTTCAGATACCATACAATCATCCAAAGATCCCAAGTGTACAATCAGTTGCCCCTGATACCCTCTTACAGCTGTGCATCCATCACCACACTTAATTTTTGTTCAATTTTTAGAAACTTTTCATTACTCCAGACAGGAAATAAAGTGAAAGATGAAAAGAAAAAAAGAAAAGGAAACTCGAATCCTCCCATATCCCTAACCAACCTCCCTCAATTGTTGACTAGTAGTGTTGGTATAGTACATTTGTTACTGTTTATGAAACAACGTTGAAATACTACTAACTGTAGTATATAGTTTGCAATAGGTATATATTTCTTCCCTATATGCCCCTCTATTATTAACTTCTAATTGTATTGTCATACATTTGTTCTGGTTCATGAAAGAGATTTCTAATATTTGTACAGTTAATCATGGACATTGCCCACCATAAGATTCAGTTTTTTACATTCCCATATTTTGACCTCCAACTTTCCTTCTGGTGACATATATGACTCTGAGCTTCCCCTTTCCACCTCATTCACACACCATTCAGCGCTGTTAGTTATTCTCACATCTTGCTACTGACACCTCTGCTCATTTCCAAACATTTAAGTTCATCCTAGTTGAACATTGTCTCATACTAAGCAACCGCTCCCCATTCTTAAGCCTTGTCCTATATCTTGGTACCTTATATTTCATGTCTATGAGTTTACATATTATAATTAGTTCCTATCAGTGGGACCCTGCAATATTTGTCATTGTGTGTCTGGCATATTTCACTCAGTATATTGCCCTCGAGGTTTTGTCATCAACCCGTTTTTTCTTTTTAAGATCGTTTTGTTCACACAGCATACATTCAATTCTAAATAAACAATTGATGGTTCTCTGTATGGTCACATCTTTATGTGTTCACCACCTTCATCACTATATAACGGCATCTACATTTCTTCCACAAGGCAGGAGGGAGAGTCAAAGAAGGTAGAGAGGCAAAAGAAAGAGGAAAAAAAATGACAGCTAGGAAGTAGCAAAAGGAAAAATAACCTTAAATCAAAGTAGAGTAAAGAGTCAGACAACACTACCAATGTCAAGTTGTCTAACATGCCTCCTCTATCCCACCCTCTTATCTGCATTTATCTTGTTATATTGCATTTGTTACATTAAATGAAGCATAATACAATGATTCTGTTAGTTACAGTCTCTAGTTTATGCTGATTGCATCCCTCCCCCAATGCCTCCCCATTTTTAACACCTTGCAAGGTTGATATTTGCTTGTTCTCCCTCACAAAAGAACATATTTGTACATTTTATCACAGTTGTTCAACAAGCTAGATTTCACCAAGTTACACAGTCCCTGTCTTTATCTTTCTCAATCAGGATGGATCTTAATCCTATTACTGGAATCCTTTATAAGCAGAATGAAATTCAGACAGATAGAGAGAAAGCCATGGGAAGCAAGAAGCTGAAGGTTGACAGAACCAGGAAGAGAAGGGAGAGGCCAGGAGAGGCCACCGTGTGTCTTGCAGAGCCAAGGACCAAGGATCACTGGCAACCAGCTCCAGAATGCCAGTCTTCAAGAAGGAAGCATAATCTTGATGATGCCTTGGTATGGCTTTCTCCTCACCTCAAAATCATGAGCCAAGAAATTCTCATTGTTTAAGTCAATCCATTGCATGGTATTTGCTTTAGCAATAAGAAAATGTAAAAAATTGGCTTATAGAGAAATTCAATTCATTTTCCCAAAAGATTTGGTTACCCAAAGTAGCCTGTACAACTAAGAAATCATGTTTAAAATTACATTGCATTTAAAACATATAATTGAATGGCACAGCCATCATTTTGTTAAGTAAGTAGTCCTTGATCAGTAACAGCAGTAACTGATATTCCTGTAGAGTAAAACAAGGAGTATAACAAGGCTTATTAAAATCATTCCTATTTATCCTCTATTTTGCAGCCCTAGTGATTATTTTCATAATTTATCACCTGTCATTTGTTTCCACATTTCTTTAAAAAATTATCTTTACAGAAACAAAACAACAACAACAACAAGGCACTATGTCAATGACCAACCCTTTTGAGGTCACCAGAGTAGAGTTTAGAAGACCTTTGAAAGCAGGGATCAGAGCACTCTCTCTGGTGCCCTAATGAAACTGCTAACGCAGTACTTGGTGCATGAGAGGCATTGTCCTCGTGCCAGCTCCTCACTGACTGTGCAGGGAAGTATAGTAAATCATTTGAACACATATTTGGCTGCAAATGATAAACTAGGTTTGAAAGGAATCAACACTTTTAATTAGAAGATGATTTCAACCTTAAGACACTAATGTGCAAAAACACACATGCTTTCCTAATCACAAAATCAGAATAATTAGTACTTCAGAGTCAAGAGCAGAAGCCAGATGTCCTGATTTCAAGTTCTGTGATGATGTTTTCAGGGCTTTTTGAAGTCACAGCTTTTAAGCTATATTATATAGGGTGGCCTGAAAGTGCTACATAACAAAACTACATATTTTTTAATGTTTTCTGAGAACCCTAAACTACTTTGTTTTCCCTGAAAAATGCTTTGTTTCGGATGACTGCTGAAACAACCCTATCTGATAATGACTATTAATTACCTAATCAGAAGATTTAACTTTGAAGAAAAAAGGTGTTAAGATAATGGACTATTCAGTGTGCTGAGATAAAGGAGATGTCTAATCTAGAATTCAGTATATAAGCATAGCAATAACTTTGAAGAGTTAGTAATTAATGACATTTTCAAGCAAACAAAATATGAGATTGTTTACTATCAGCAGACTGTCACTAAAGGGAATTCAGGCAGACTATAAATGGTTAAAATAACTCTAGTTAAAAGACAAATTTATTTACAAACAATAGAGTTTCTGCTTGGGGTGGTGGAAAAGTTTTGGTACTGGATAGTGGTAATGGTAACAACATTGTGAATGTGTTTAACACTGCTGATTATATATTTGAATGTGATTGAAAGGGGAAATTTTAGGTTGTATGAATATTAGTAGAATAAAAACAAAAAAACAAACCATAGAACTGCGGGGCAGGTCAAGATGGTGGAGTAGTGAGGTATGTGTTTTAGTTACTCGTCTGGGGCAGTTGGTAGATAACCAGGAACTGCGTGGACCAGACACCACAGAGGAATTTGAGATTGGACATACTTCATACAACAGTCATGGACGTGTGGACCAGCTGAGATCAGCAAAATCTGTAAGTTCTCACAGCCAGGGGACCTGTGCCCCTCCCTGCCAGCACAGTCCCGTGGGAGGAGGGGCCGTCAGTGCTGGAAACCAGGAGGAAGAACTGCAGTTGCAGCACTGATTAACAAACTCAGACTCCAGAACAAAAACCCCAACCATAGATAAACTGAGACCAGACACCGGAAAATCTGGGAGCACTTAGCTCAACAGAGAGGAGATAGGACTAGCAAAAACAGCAATCAATCAATCAATCAATCAATCAATCAATAAAGAGACTTCTGGAGTTGGGGTAAACATAATATGGAGAAAGGTCGGGCTCAAAAAGAATCAGGCACATGTGCAAACCCAGGGGGCCAGGGCCCTTCTTTGAAAAGCTTTTTTTTCTGTTTTCTTGATTGTTCATTATTAGCCCTTTTTCTGTGTCTTTTTGCATCTCAATAGCCCATCAGAACTGCAAGGACTGCAAATAGTCTACACTGGGTCTCTTTCTCTCTCTCTCTCTCTCTCTCTCTCTCTCTCTCTCTCTCTCTCTCTCTCTCTCTTTGTCTTTTAATCTTTTTCTCTTCTTTTTTTAAATAACTATTCTAAGAATCTAAGAAGCCCATTACAGAAAGCCTCAAAGATTTGCAATTTGGGCCCCAGCAAGAACAGAGCTAAGATAGCTCTGAGAGACAAAGCAGTAAGTCTAGTGGCAGAGAAAATTTGTTAAAGACCATAACTTCCCAAGAAAAAGGGGGTGTGGCCCAGCTCCAGTGGCAGCCCACCTTGGGGGAACTCAGAAACCAGCTTCAGTCAGCCACGACCCAACAGGGTCAGGGTCACAGGGAAAACCAAAGGCTCCCAGCCTCCTCACACTGGTGGGGGAGCTGCAGGTTGGCAAGCACCACCTGCTGGACAGCATAGGAAATGCACAGAGTCTAAAGGCCTCAAAGGAGGGTCTTATTCTCAAGGAAACTCCATATCCTCATCCTGAGACCTGGGCCTCTCTGAACTGGGAAAAGCTGACTGGGGTTGACCATACCTGAGGGGACTGTCACACAAAAAATGCTACATAGAGGCAGGGAAAGAAACAGAAAAACAGAGGTGAAAAACTCTGTTCAACTAAATAGAACCTAAGTTGGAGGCCTAGAATAAACTGAATTAAACACCAAAGGTTAGAGAACAAAGCCAACCAACAAGAAAAACCTAGGTAAGAGAGAAAAAAAAGCCCCAGAATAAACTAATCAAGAAAGTCAGATGCCTAAACAGCTTAAGATAATGAGCCATACCAGGGGACCTGAAAATATGGACAGCCAAAGGAACAAACTAATAGTTCAACCAAGATACAGGAGTTGAGGCAACTAATACCAAACCAATTCAATAAACTAAAGAAAGAACTAATTAAAGATGTTCAAACAAATCTAAATGAAATAAAAATCAAGTCAATGAACGGAGGAAAGATATAGCAAAGAGATGAAGGATATAATGAAGACACTGGATAAACATAAAGAAGTAATAAACTTGAAAAAACAAATGGCAGAACTTATGGGAATGAAGGGCATAATGGAAGAGATGAAAAAGACAATGGAGGGATACAACAGTAGATTTGAACAGGCAGAAGAAAGGAGCAGTGAATTGGAAGACCAGACATTTGCATTCATACACACAAAAGAACAGAGAGTGAGAAGAATGGAAAAATATGAGCAGGGTCTTAGGGAGCTGAGTGAGAACAGGAAGCACACAAATATACATGTTACGGGTGTCCCAGAGGGAGAAGAGAGGGGAAAGGGGGCAGAAAGAATAACAGAAGAAATAATCACTGAAAATTTCCCAACTCTTATGAAAGACAGAAAATTACAGATTCAAGAAGTACAGCACACCCCAAACAGAACAGACCCTCACTTATTGATCAGATTGTCCAATGTCAAAGACAAAGCGAGAATTCTGAAAGCAGTAAGAGAAGAAGAATCCATCACATACAAGGGAAGCTCGATAAGACTATATTCAAATTTCTCCACAGAAACCATGGAGGCAAGAAGACAGTGGTATGATATATTTAAGACACTGAAAGAGAAGAACTGCTAACCAAGAATTCTATATCCGGCAAAACTGTCCTTCAAAAATGAGGGAGAGATTAAAATATTTCCAGACAAACAGACACTGAGACAGTTCGTGAATAAGAGACCAGTGCTACAAGAAATACTAAAGGGAGTGCTAAAGGCTGATAGGAAAATACAGGAGAAAGAGGTTTGGAGAAGAGTGTAGGAATGAAGATTATCAGGAAGGGTAAAAAGAGAGAGGAAAAAATAAGACATGACATATAAAATCCAAAAGACAAAATGGTAGAAAAAAGTACTGCCCTTACAGTAATAACATTAAATGTTAACGGATTAAACTCCTAATAAAAAGACACAGACTAACAGAACGGATTAAAAAAACAGGACCCATCTATATCCTGTCTACAAAAAACCCACTTTAGACAACAGGACAAAAATAGGCTGAAAGTGAAATGTTGGAAAAAGATACTTCATGCGAGCAGCAACCAGAAAAAAGTGGGAGTAGCTGTATCAATATCAGACAAATTAGACTTCAAAAGTAAAACAATTAAAAGAGACAAAGAAAGACACTATATATTAATAAAAGTGTCAATTCATCAAGAAAACACAAAAATCATAAGTATTTATGCACCAAGCCAGGGTGCCCCAAAATTCATGAGGTAAACACTGAGAACACTGAAAGGAGAAGTAGATAACTCTACAATAATAGTTGGAGACTTCAATACACTGCTCTCATCAATGGATAGAACATCCAGACAGAGGAAGACTGATAAGGAAGCAGAGATGTTGAATCGTATGATAAATGAACTAGACTTGACAGACATTTATAGAACACTACACAACAGCAGGATACACATTTTTCTCAAGTGCTCATGGAACATCTCTAGGATAGACCACATGATGGGTCACAAAGCAAGCCTCAACAAATTTAAAAACATTGATATTATAAAAAACACTTTCTCAGATCATAACAGAATGAAGTTGGAAATAAATACCCAGCAGAAAATTGTAAAATTCACAAGTATATGGAGACTAAACAACACACTTCTTAGGAAACCAATGGGTAAAGGAAGAAATTAAAAGAGAAATTAGTAAATACCTCAAGGCAAATGACAATGAAAACACAATATATCAAAACTTACGGGATGCAGCAAAGGTGGTGCTGAGGGGGAAATTTATTGCCACAAATGCCTATATTAAAAGAGAAGAGAGAGCAAAAATTGAGGAATTAACTGTCTATCTGGAGGAACTAGAGAAAGAATAGAAAACTAATCCCAAAGCAAACAGAAGGAAAGAAATAACAAAGATTAGAGCAGAAATAAATGAAACTGAGAACAAGAAAACAATAGAGAGAATCAACAAAAGCAGAAGCTGATTCTTTGAGAAAATCAACAAAATTGATGTACTTCTAGCTAGGCTAATGAGAGAGAGAGAGAGAGAGAACAAGGATGCAAATAAATGCAATCAGAAACAGGGAAGGAAACATAACTACTGACCCTGCAGAAATAAAAGAGATAATGAGAAGATACTATGAGCAACTATACTCTGATAAACTGGGTAACTTACACAAAATGGACAACTTCCTAGAAAAGCATAAACAACCAACATTGACCAGAGAAGAAATAGATGACCTCAACAAATCAATCACAAGTAAAGAGATAGAGTCAGTCATCAAAAAGCTCTCAAAAAAGAAAACCCCAGGACCAGATGGCTTCACATGTGAATTCTACCAAGCATTCAAAAAAAGAATTAATACCAATCCTGCTCAAACTCTTCAAAAAAATTGAAGACAAGGGAAAGCTACCCAACTCATTCTATGAAGCCAACATCACCCTAATACCAAAATCAGACAAAGATACTACAAAAAAGAAAATTATAGACCAATCTTTTTAATGAATAGAGGTGCAAAAATTCCCAACAAAATACTTGCAAATCAAATCCAGCAGCACATTAAAAGAATTATACACCATGACCAGGTGGGGTTTATTCCAGGTATGCAAGGCTGGTTCAACACAAGAAAAACAATTAAGGTAATACACCACATCAATAAATCAAAGCAGAAGAACCCCATGATCATCTCAATCGATGCAGAAAAGGCATTTGACAAAATTCAGCATCCTTTCTTGATGAAAACACTTCAAAGGATAGGACAGAAGGGAATTTTCTCTGTGTGATATAGGCAAAATATGAAAAACCCACAGCTAACATCGTACTCAATGGGGAGAGACTGAAAACTTTCCCTCTAAGATCAGGAGCAAGACAGGGATGCCCACTGTCACCATTGTTATTCAACATTGTGCTGGAAGTTCTAACTAGAGCAATTAGGCAAGAAAAAGAAATAAAAGGCATCCAAATTGGAAAGGAAGAAGTAAAACTTTCACTGTTTGCAGATGACATGATTCTATATGTAGAAAATCCAGAAAAAATCTATAGCAAAGCTATTAGAGCTAATCAATGAATACAGCAAAGTGGCAGGCTACAAGATTAACATGCAAAAACCTGTAGTGTTCTTATACACGAGCAATGTGCAACAAGAGGAAGAAATAAAAAAAAATTCCATTTACAATAGCAATGAAAAGATTCAAGTATTTAGGAATAAACTTAATGAAGGCCACAAAAGACCTATACAAAGAAAACTACAAGAAACTGCTGAAAGAAATCAAACAGGACCTGAAAAAATGGAAGAACATACCATGTTCATGGGTTGGAAGACTAAATATAATTAAGATGTCAACTCTACCTAAACTGACTTATAGATTCAATGCAATACCAATTAAAATCCCAACAACTTACTTTGCAGAAATAGAAAAACCAATAACCAAATTTATTTGGAAGGGCAAGGTGCCAAAAAATATCTTGAGAAAGAGGAATAAAGTGGGAGGTCTCAAACTACCTGACTTTGAAGCACATTACAAAGCTACAGTGCTCAAAACAGCATGGTACTGGCATAAAGATAGAGATACCGACCAATGGAATCAAATTGAGTGTTTAGAAATAGACTCTCACATCTACAAACAATTGATCTTTGATAAGGCAGTCAAGTCAAAGCAACTGGGACAGTGCAGCCTCTTCAATAAATGGTATTTGGAGAACTGGATATCCATTTCCAAAAGAATGAAAGAGCACCCCTCTCTCACACCTTATACAAAAATTAACTCAAAATGGTTCAAAGACCTAAACATTAGTGCTAAGACCATAAGACTCTTAGAAGAAAATGTAGGGCAATTTGTTAAAGATCTTGTGATAGGAGGTGGTTTCCTGGACCTTACACCCAAAGCACGAGCAACCAAAGAACAAATAGACAAATGGGATCTCCTCAAAATCAAACACTTTTGTACATCAAAGTGCTTTGCTAGAAAAGTAAAAAGGCAGCTGACACAATGGGAGACAATATTTGAAAACACATACAAATAAAGGTTTAATATCCCAACCATAAAGCAATCCTACAACTCAACAACAGAAAGACAAACAACCCAATTTAAAAATGGGCAAAAGACATTGACAGACACCATTCTGAAGAGGAAATACAAAAGGCTCAAAAAAATATGTAAAAATGCTCAACTCCACTGGTTATTAGGGAAATGCAAATCAAAACCACAATGAGATATCATCTCATACCTACCAGAATGGCCACTATCCAAAATACAGAAAATTACAAGTGATGAAGAGGATGTGAAGAAAGAGGCACACTTATTCATTGTTGGTGGGAATGTGGAATGGTGCAACCACTCTGGAAGACAGTGTGAAGTTTCCTCAGGAAGCTAAGTACAGAATTGCCATATGGCCCAGCTATTCCATTGCTAAGTATATATATATATACTCAAAGGAACTGAAAGTTAAGACACAAACAGACATTTGTAAACTGATGTTTACTGCGGCGTTATTCACAATTGCCAAGAGATGGAAACAGCCCAAATGTCCATCCATGGAGGAGTGGATAAACAAACTGTGGTATATACACATGATGGAATATTATGCAGCTGTAAGACAGAACAAAGACATGGAGCCTATAATAACGTGGATGAACCTTGAGGACATTATATTGAGTGAAGTTAGCCAGAAACAAAAGGACAAATACTGTATGGCCCCACTAATATGAACTAACATTAATGAGCAAACTTTGAGAGTTAAAAGCTGATAACACAGCCTACCAGGCGATAGAAAGGGGGTAGAGATCAGGCATTTGATGCTGAAGGACTACAGAATGTTCAGCAGGATTGATTGTATACATCCAGAAACAGATAGCATAATACTGTGTGATGGTAGCACAATATTGTAAGTACACTGAACAAAGATGTCTGTGATTAAAGCTGAAAGAGGTGGGATAGGGCAATGTATGACATCAGAGATAAAGATAGATGATAAAGACTTGGACTGTATAACTTTGCAAAAACTTGAGTGGCCAATGACTGTTACTAAATGTGCAAATATAAAAATGTTTTTACATGTGGGAGAACAAACGAATGTCAACCATGCAGAGTGTTGAAAAAGAGATGGTATTTGGGAAAAAACATAATCAAAGCAAACTGGAGTCTATGGTCAACAGTAACATTGTAATGTGCTTCCATTAAATGTAACAAAGGCAATATACCAAAGCTAATTGTATGTGAGAGGGGGATATAAGGGAAGGATATGGGATTCTTGGTAGTGGTGGTGTTTTCTGTCCTTACTATTATATTGTATTGCATGACATTTTATTTTTCTTTTTATTATCTTTAATATTTGCTAAAAAAAATTTTTGTAGTAATCAACATGTTCAAGTGCTGACGGTGGTGATAAATGTTCAACTATATACCATGAACAACTGACTGTATACTGTGGATAATTGTATGGTATGAGGATATATCTCTACAAAATTGTAAGAAAAAATATAAATAGGGATAAAAGTGCTGGAGATAACATGGAGAGGGATATACCTAATTATGTTGATGAGGAGGCAGAATGGTGTAGCCTTTCTGGAGGTCAGCGTGGGTTTCTACAAGAAGCTAAGTATATGGGAGCCATAAGGTCCTGCAACCTTATTATGGGGTATGTACTTGGAAGATCCTAGAGCACAGACATGAATGGACCTTTGCATACTAGTGAATTCTAGTGTAAACTATGGACTATTCATATTTTGCAATGGGTAGAGGTGGCCTAAGGGTACATCAGCTGAGGAACACAATGGTGAACTATGGTGTATGCATACAATGGAATATTGAACAACTACGAGAAGGAGTGAAGCTGTGAGACACACAAATAGATGAATGGATCCTGCAGAAAGCATTCTGAGTGAAGTACACCAGAAACAAAGGCAAACACTATAATGCCTCACCAATATGGACTAACTACAATGTGTAAACTCAGAATTGAATCTTAGAGCACAGTCTAACAGGGAAACAATTATTGTAATGGTCCCTAGATTGTAAGCTCTTATAGCAGTCAAATCTATTCCTGAATTGTAATTGCTATGTCCAAACTCTGAGATGCGGATCCCTTTGTGTATAACCTGATTTGTCTCTGGAACATCTGGGTGACATCTGAAACTCAGAGCTAGAGCTTGGCAGATATGAATGTCAGAATTAATGCATACAGCAACTGTTAAAAAAAAAAAAAAAAAAAAAAAAAGGCTGAAAAAGAGCCCAGACTTTAATTAGAGATATGAATGAAGTAGACCTGGTTAAGACTAGGGCAAATAGGGCCAAAGGGTAAAGGCCGAAACTGACTGTGTGTTAAAACTTCAACTTCCATGTGAGACCAAGGGAAAAGACGTTTATTTGGTGTGGGATCTATGTTTTCTAAACAATATAACTTTTACAGTTAGTTTGTTCAAACACCACAATTACATGGAACTTTGAATAGGAAGTGAGACATGGTAGGTTTGTATAGGTTAGAGTGAAATAGCAACACATCCCAAAGTAATTTGGACAGAGAATAAAAATATATATACAGGGCCCCCCTGAGGAGCTGGGGGAAAATGCAGAGGTGTTGGGTTTCCTCACCTGGATTGTTGCTGATGTTCTCACAAACATTGAGGACTGACAGTTTGGTATGCCAAGCCCTCTATCTTGGGGCCTGCCCTTATGAAGCTCATTACTGCAAAGAAAAGGCTAAACCTGCTTAAAATTGTGCCTAAGGGTCTCCCCCTGAGTACCTCTGTTGCTCAGAGGTGGCCTTCTCTCTCTAGCTAAACCACTGCGGCAGGTGAACTCACTGCCCTCCCCCAACGTGGGACCTGACTCCCAGGGGTGGAAATCTCCCTGGCAATGCAGGCTATGACTCCCAGGGATGAGTCTGAACCCAGTATCATGGGATTGAGAACATATTCTTGACCTAAAGGGAGATGTGAGATGAAACGAAGTGAAGCTTCAGTGGCTGAGAGATTTCAAATGGAGTCAAGAGGTCACTCTGGTGGACACTCTTATGCACTATATAGATAACACTTTTTAGGTTTTAATGTATTGGAATAGCTAGAAGTAAATACCTGAAATTATCAAACTACAACCTACTAGCCTTGACTCTTGAAGATGATTGTAAAACAGTGTAGCTTACAAGGGGTGGCAGTGTGATGGTGAAAACGTTGTGGATCACACTCCCTTTATCCAGTGTATGGATGGATGAGTAGAAAAATGGGGACAAAAACTAAATGAAAAATAGGGTTAGATGAGGGGGATGATTTGGGTGTTCTTTTTTATTTTTATTTTTTGTTCTTATTCTGATTCTTTCTGGTGTAAGGAAAATGTTCAAAATAGATTGGGGCGATAAATGCATAACTATATGATGGTACTGTGAACAGTTGATTGTACACCATGGATGATTGTATGGTATGTGAATATATCTTAATAAAACTGAATTTAATTAAAAAAAAAACCATAGGACTGTACAACACAGTGAATTCTAGTGTAAACTATGGACTATAGTTAATAGTATAATTTAATAATATGGTTTCATCATTCATAACAAAGGTATCACACTAATGTAAAGAGTTAATAATAGAGAAGGGGTGAGGGGATCTCTATAGGAATTCTATTTTCTGCACAATTTTTCTGTAAACCTACAACTCCTCTAATTTTAAAAAAAGATACAGACAGGTTGAAAGTAAAAAAAAAGTATAAAGTTGAGTACTTTTATAAAATAAAAGAAAAGAAAGTAAAATAATGAAAAATATATAGCAGAATAGAACTGGTATAGCTACATTAACATCACTTTGAAGCAAAGAGTAGGACTAGATATAAAGTCCCTTTAGAATTAAAAGAGTTTAATTTCACTAGGAAATATACCAATTTTAAATCTGTATGCACTGTATAGCATAGCCTCAGTTTATATAAGGCAAATTTGGCAGAACTACAAAGAAAAATAAACAAACCCTCAATTATACTGGGGGATTTTAACACAACTCTTTCAGATACCAATAGATCAAGCAAACAAAAATTGAGTAAAGTTGTAGAATATAAAACTATATGCTTAATAATATTAACCTAATTGCTATATATAGGATACTGCACTGAAAAATCTGAACAGTGAACCGTACACATTCTTCTTAGATTACATGAAACAGTTTATAAATTGATCCTATCCTGGACCATAAAGCATGTCTCAATAAATTTCAAAGGACTGAAATCCTCTAGAGCATGTTCTCTGGCACCAGTAAAATTAAGCTAGCAATAAATAACAAAATGCTAAAAGAAAAAAATCATCTTGTATTTGGAAATGAAGAAGCACAGTTCTGTGTGACAGTATTGAAAAACAGAAGGGTATTTTAAAAATATTTTGAACTGAACAGTAATGAAAATACTGCACAAAAATTTGTGACATGTAGATAAGCAGTAATTAGAGAGAAATGTTTAGCATTTACTCCAAATATTATAAAAGAAGAAAGGTAACAATTGGGTAGCTACATATATATCTCAAGAAGTTATAAAAGGAGTAGCAAAGTAAAATAATCTAAAAAAATTTAAAAGAAAGAAAATGATGTAAGAGCAGTAATTAACTAAATAGAAAATAAATATACAAGGAGGATTGACAAATTCAGAAGTCGGTTCTTTGAAAAAAATAAATCTCTAGCAAGTTCAAGAACAGAGAGAAGGCACAAATAAGCAATATAAGAAATGGAAAAGAGATTCCTGATCTAGAGACACTGGAGATATTTAAAAACTCACAAGAGGATAACTATGATCAACTTTATGTCAATAAATTTGAAAATCTTGGTGAAATTGAAAGATTCTTTAAAAAGTACTATTTATAATATCTGACTCATGGAGAAGTACAAAATATGAACAATACTAAAACCATTTGATTTAATAAAAACTTTCACATATGCACACAAAAAAATATGGGTCCAGAGAATTTCACCTTCCAGTTTTACAAACAATTAAGAAACAAATGATTCCTATCTTTTATAGTCTTTAAAAAGACAAAAATAGGAATATTCCCAATTCATTTTATGAGACTAGTATGGCTTTGATACTAAAATTTTATAAGGATTTTATGAGAATGAGGTGAGAAGATGGTCAACTGTTGACTATAGATGCACAAATATTAAAAACAAAAGTATTAACAAAACAATTGCGGAATAATATAAAATAGGATAAAATACCAACTGATTTTTTTCTTCGAGACTGCGAGTATTTTTAACATTAGAAAATTAACGTCATTTACAACATTGATTGAAGGAGAGGTAGCATATGCTTATCTCAATAGATGCAGAAATAGTATTTTAAAAAAACATTCAAAATTTTTAAAAAACTCAGTAAATTAGAAATAGAATAAGTAAGCTTATCTGGATGAAGGTATCAACCAAAATACCTATAGCCCATAACATATTTACTGATTAATCACTGGAGTTTTCCCTTTGAGATCCAGATCAAGTTCTGTGTCTAATATCACCAAGGTCCCTGCCCAGCACAGAAAAGCAAGGAAAAGGAATACATGGTGTAAGTTTGGAAAGGGAAAGGAAACCTGTCATTTTCCAGAGATAAAATAATTATGTATGTAGAACACCTAGAAATAATCTACATTAAACTTGCAGAATTCATAGGACTGAGGTTTAGCAAGGTTTTTGTACACAAAAACGAGTTAGAAAATGAAATGTACTAACATCTATTACAATAGTATAGAAACTATCAGACTGTCTTAGGTTGGCTCCTTAGAAGCAGAGCCTGAGACAAGGATCAGGAGTATGTGTTTTATTGCGGAGGTACTCTCAGGAGAAAGGGAGTGAGGGAAGCAGGAAGGACAGCAGAAAGAGCCAAGGAAGGATGTTATCTCTGATGGAGTTTAACTTCAGCCTGCACCCATGGGGAGCTCTGGAATTAGTCCACCTAGAAGAAAGAGGGTCAGCTTTTTGTATAACCATGTGTAGGGTCCCAGGGCCCAGGCCCCCTCCCTTCCATAGTGATTTCACCTAGCTGCCTACTTGACCACCATAGACATTAAAAGTCATCACACTTCCCCAAGAGAGGAAAAAATGTATTGTAAACAGAACATTGAAACTCCCCTCCCCTGATCACTATAAATAACAAATCTCCACACCCTTGTGTCACAAGACCCTGCCAAAACTCTGTTCTCACACCCTCCTTGTACTAACCCTTATAAACCACCCCTTGGCATGCCCTACTTTTGCGGAGTGCTAACTTCCATCTTTCCTGGCCAGCCGCCACCATGGAACCATAACTCCCATAAGTAACTCCTATTAAACTCATGTCTAACTCCATGCCTGGTGTGTTCTTCAGTCTGAGGGCTAAGCTGGGTTAAGATGCCATGTCCACTTGTCACTGGCTGCAGACTGCAGGGTTGGAGCCATATATTCCCAAATGAGGCATCTCCCATTCTGAAGAGGGCAACCCTCTGGAGAAAAGGGGCAGTTAAGAGAAGATAGCAGTAATATTTACAGTAATAGGGGAATGAGTGCAGTGGCCTTTTAAAGAGGATTTGGGGGTGGCACCAATAGGACCTAATACTATCTACCCCTTGCTTCTCAGGTGCAACTCAAATCTACTTGCTGCTCACATTGAGTTCGTTTCATCAAGGCACAGTTTCCTCCAATATTTTTAGTCCCAAATTCTTGACAATTTATAAGAGAAGGATTAGTGAGACGAACAACAGCCCCCACGGCTACAGTTTGTCCCCAGTCTGCAAGTGATACTCATCATCTCTCTTCTCTATCACTCTTTCTAGGGTCCCCTCCCCCTCAGCTAGTACTTGTCTTTTTAGGTGGTGCCTGGTGAAGTAACCCTGCCTATCAGCCCTGAAGGAACTGAACCCCCAGTTGTCATGCACTGACAGAGAGATTTTATAAAATAAATGAGATCTTCAAGGTTTTTTTTCAGAATTCAAAGATTTACTCTTATCTGGTAGCATCTTTTTTAATAGTCAAAAATCTGCATCATTTTACTACTGAGCAATTCATTTGAAACCTGACCTTTGTTTTCAGAAGTCCACTGGCTCCTTTGGGTAACTGATTCAACTGCCGTCTAGCACAATGAGGCCTCTGTTTCGCTCCCAGCACGACTGTTTAACCGGCATTACTGTTTATTCCTGATTTCACGGTCTTCCCTTTTTTCTTCTGCAAGCCAGTTTCTTCTAAATATAAAATACTAAAAGGAGAGCAAAATGGTGGGCTAGGAAATTTTTCAATAAACCTGTAAAGTTTGTATAGTGTGAGGTCCACACTTACTTCTACACCATATCGTTTCCCAGGTCTGGTTTGTTCTCTGCAACCCCTCTCCACATCATTAGTCTGTTTATTTTTCCATAAGATAACTCAGTTGCATTTCTTATCCCCAATATATTTGAACTGACCTTAGAAGTCTCTACTTCTGCTAATCTTTGGTGTTTAAAAAAAAATCATCTTTCCATGGTCTTCCTTCTTTATTTTCTGTTGAAACTAATCCTAAATCTATTTCCTATGGCTGATTTCACTGCTAGTGGGAACTACTTGAAATATTAAGAAACCATATGACAAGTTTGCGAAGACCTCAAATGTGAGTCAGCAGACGGTCTTTTGCCACCAAGTTGCACCCACACATTTTTAGTACTTCCCATAACACAGCTAGAATAAAAGTGCTGGGTATACCAGGATTCTAGAACTAGTCTAATGTCCATATAACAATGTCTAGAACTGGTCCAAGGTTCATATGTTGGTGGAGATACTTGGACTTGCAGGAGAGGTTAAGTGTATTAGTAAGGATTCTCTAGGGAAATAGAACTGACAGGAGGTATCTGTAAATATTATGAGACTTTTATAAGAATTGACTGTTGGGATGGACAAGTCCAAATTCCATAAAGCATGTCACAAACTAGGAATTCCTATGAACGTTTTTGATAAATTCCCCAGGAGAAGCTGGCTGGCTAGCTGAACTAGAGATGGATGGTGTATCTTCTGACTACTGAAACAATTACTTATTCTTTTAAAGCCTTTAAGTGATTGGATAAAACTCTCATTGCTGAAGGCAAGCTCCTCAGCTGATTGTAAATGCAATCAGCCATAGATATAATCAACTTACTGATGATTTAAGCCCACGAAATATCCTCACAGTAACAATCCGGCCAGTGCTTGCTTGACCGAACACCTGAACCCCATAATCTGGCCAAATTGATGTATGGACTTAACCATCACAGAAGAGAAGGAAGTGACTAATATCTATTACGAAAAGGAATTCCTGTGAATAGGTGCCAACTACAAGAACCATCCTGTTCAATGGGATACTTGTCTTTTTTTTAACTAATTTTCCATGCCTGCAAGTTCCACCCCAGGTTTTCTGAATTAGAATCTCCATGAAAATATTTAAGATGTCCCCAGATGATTCTTATTATCACAGTAGTTTAGAAATATTGCCTTATTGAAAAGGTAAGATGTAAGGCACCTCCCAAATCTTGTAATATTTAAACTGAATAGAGTAAGCAGCAATAAATGTTTTATGGTTGCCTGGAAATGTTGACTCAAAAGAAGACAAGAACTTATTAAAAGTTTCTGTCTAGAACACCATTGGCAAGCGAAGGCCACCAAGCCAGCAGGACTTTCCTCAATTGAAAATAATCATATTTGTTAACTCTCTCAAGATCAAGGTGAAGTAAGGTGAAGCAGGTCTTGAAGCTGTACAACTTAGCAGTATCTTCTTTTGGTATCTCTTCCCCTTCCCCAGACACTCAATACTTTCATGCTGCCTGCTGTGGAGGTCCAGTAGTACTCTGCGTTAAATTTATCCCAAGCCCTCTATCATCAAAACATATCTTTTCTACATAAACTAAATTCTGTATATGTTAATCCATGTTAGTAAGCTAGTATGCCCTAGATCCCTAGATACCTCCTGGTTAGCCTGTGTGTGTGTGTGTGTGTGTGTGTGTGTGTGTGTGTGTGTGTGTGTATGCAAGTTTTCTAGATCTTTACTTTTCCTACCCAAAGTGTCTCTAACAGAGCAAATTCATCATATCAATATTTGGTGGCAAATGGGTCATATGTTAGCCCTGAAACCACTCAGTTTAGGCAAGTGTATACAGATTAAAACCAATCTTAACCAAAGTATTAAACAATTGGAGAGCCTTGGTTAGTTATCCAGACATAATCTACCTCTAAATCTAATCTAACAAAATCTTTCTCCAGTAGAATCCAGTGCATATATTTCCACAGAATACTTGTCAATCCCCTCATGGATTTTATCATTTTCTCTTTTAGCATTGTGTTTCAGTTTGCTAAAGCTGCCAGAATGCAATATACCAGGAATGGGTTGGCTTTTACAATGGGGATTTATTGGTTTACAAATTTACAATTCTAAGAACATGGAAATGTCCTAATTAGGGCATCAGCAGAATGATACCTTCTCTGTCACACAGGAAGGTACATGGCTGGCATCTGCTGGTCTTTTGCTACCACCTTTTGTTGCTTTCAGGTTCTGGCTCTTTCAGTTTCTTTGGGTCCCACTTGCTTCTCCAGGGGTCTTTCTCTCTGAACTTTCTGGGTGTTTCTCTCTCGACTTTTTCTGCCTTTTATCCTCTCATAAAAGGATTAAGACCCACCTTGAATTGGGTGGGTCACATAATTGAAACAGCCTAATCAAAGGCTCCCACCCACCGTAGGTCTACATCCACAAGTGTGTATTAAAAGAACATGGCCTTTTCTGGGGTACATAACAGCTTCCAATCAGCACACATTTCGTTGTTTACTCAGCAGCTCAGGATTAATTTGGGGTGGAAATAAACAGTAGGAACAGATGAATTACTGAGAAACATAGATCCCATTTTCATAAAATCCTTGCTATCTTTCATTTCACAGCTTCTTCAACCCCAAAGGACTTGTTGATTTATGAACACAACTTTCTCCAAGCCATAATTTACATTGTCCTGGCTTCACTCTCTGATTTATAAAGTTCTTTTTAGTTTGTCTGTTTTCTCTCTTTTTAGCAATGCCTCTTCCCCAATCTCATACCGTTTAATACAGATTTATCCATATGGGAACAAACACTCAGTGTCTTCTGGGGTGGGGCACTAAAGCAGGCTGGGGGAACTGGGGCAAATGGGAGGCATAAGTCGGTTTAAAGGAGGCGGCCATTACTCCAGCAGCTGCTCTTGGTCATGGAGAAATGCAGGCCTGACCTGACCAGATGTTCCTATTTTTCATGATAAACTTAAAATCTTGTGGTTTTCTAATGTTACTAACTGATCTTGAGATTTCAAAAATATTTTGTTAGCCAAAGAAAATACACCTGTGAGTTATATGGAACCCTTAGGGCAGCAATTCTTTCACTGGGTTAGCAGTGATTACAATTACAGAGACTGTTGGACCTGAAAAAGACACTTGACCTCACTTAGTCCATCCTCCCTAATTTGTCTAAGAGAGTAGAAGGGCTGATGTGCAGATAAATGTTTAATGTGATATTTGGGACATAAATATCTGCCTTTTGAGATGGTTGTCTACTTCCATGCACAGTGAGTTCCTGCAGATTCCAGGATGGATGAACTGAGAGCTTCTCCACAGCTGCTTCCTTGAAGTCCATAGATTCCCTTGAGACTGCATTTTCACCATCCATGGGATTGTTTGCTGCATAAGCATGAATTATAGATAGTCAAATATAGGCAGTTTTAACCCTTGACAGAGAAGGGTCTGAAATGCCTGTTTGGTGACAGGTGGTGCTGAGATTAGTAAAATAGCTTCAAACTCTTGTTGCCTTTAATCTTTTCATTCAAAAACTTATAAATCTCTTAGTCCTTAAATATTTTGTTAATATGACCTTCTAACTGATCATTCTAACCAGATGAATCCAAAGAATGATATGCAGCTATATTTTATTTAAGAAACAAACTGAAATAAACTAGTATTTAGATTAAACAGTTGAGAACAGTGACTTAAGATGATTAAACAAATTGACAGTTTTTCTTAACAAATTGGTATATAGATTTATCATTGTTTAAGTCACTTTCCATTTTGTATTTTGATGAATATTTCCATGCAGTTTCATTTTACATTTTTTAACTTAGCTTTTTATAAAATTGGTCCTTCTGAAATCTTCAAAATCTTACAAAATATTCTATATAGTTCTGTGTTTAATGAAATGCCCATTATTTTAAAGTTTTGTGTAAGCAATCAAAAAGCTTTAAAATGGGAATGGATTGTGAATAGTTGTTTTTAAATGGTAACAATTAAATATACATAACCAGAAAATAAATTTTAAAAAACATTTTGGTGTATGTGTAATTTTATTTCCATCCCTTGGGATATTTCATGATAGCAAATTGTTCTGTTTTAGGAGTTCTCATTTCACTTTTAGAGAAAGCACCATTCAGTTTTCTTTCTCCTTTTACTTATGTGCCTGTGTATATGATATCTAAATTATGGTTAAGGGTTCCTTGGTGGTTCTAGCATCTGACTACATGGCAAGAAACCAACCCCACAGTAAACCTTTCAGAGGGTGCAACTGAGTGTGAGGATGCTCACTGGGCCTGACATTGATGCAGAGACACAAGATTTCCCAAAACTTTCTTTATTTGGAGGCCCAGGAAACATCAGGTGCAGTTTCCTGCCAGTGTATATGTCACCAAGCATAGGTTCAATCTTATCCACATTAAAAAAATAATAATAATAAACTGATTTTAAGGTAAAATATCAACATATTTAGCACTATCATATCGTGATGCTTTCATTATTTAGCAATCTCATGGTGAAACTAGTCCACAAGCTCAGATACTATGTACAGTAAGATAAGACCACACGCACGCGCGCACGCACATACGCACACACACACGCTGGCTTTCTTGCATCTATGCAGGGGCGTTGCGTGTACCCCTGTATGCCAGTCTCTTGTGCACATGGCTGGCGGTGTTTTGTGAACACGACGGAGCCCACAAGAGCGAGCCCGCAGATTAGATCCAGCTACTGCTGTGAGACTGACTGCCGGTGGCAGCCAGAGAGAAGGAACCTGTTAGTTCCGACCCTCCCCATCTCACCAGCTGCGGACCAGCCTTCTCCCCCATTTCCTCCCTACAGCCCACAGCATCATCGCAGCCCCTGCAGCGCAGCCAACTCAAAAAGGGGAGGGGAGGGAGGGAGGAAAAAGAGAACCCCACTTAAACTCTAAACCCTTAAAATTCTCTATCTCAAGTCCCCCTCAGCCGCCCCAGTGGAAGCAATATTAATTTTAATAAAATCAGAGCAGAGCCGCGGCCACTAGCCGGGGTCGAGCGCGCAATGACGGGAGCTGCCGTAGGTAAGGTGCGGGTGTCTCCGCCCGGGTGTGGGTGCCGCGCCTCTGACTGAGCCTGCCCGCCGCGCCGCCCGGTGTCGCCGCTGCCGCCGCCGCATCCCGCGGTCACCATGACCGTGATGAGCATTAGGGCTACAGGTTGGTTACTGCCGCCGGTCCTTGGGAAGACTGGGGTTCGGGGGGCCGCCGTGCCCAGCACAGGAGGCCTGGGACGCGCCTTTGCTAGGCTCTCGCCAGGCTAGGGCCGAAGCAGGGCTGGAGGGGAGGAGGATGGGAAAGGGGTTGGGGGAGAGAGCCCGGATCCGAGGGGGGGGAGGGTCGGTACCACCTCGTCGCTGGGCTGGGGACTCCCCTTTCTCCACGCCGCGGCGCGAGGAAGGGGCGCAAGGACCCGCGACGCGCCTTCCCTCCCCCTGCGGGGCGGGTGGTTTGGACGCCTGCAGCGGGATGCGCCTTTCCTGGCCTTTGAAGCAGGCAGGGTGAGCACTAGAAGCCTAGGGACGACCAGATCTGGGCCTGAGCCACTGGGCATCAAGCAAGTGTTGGGGGCGGGGGTGGGGGAGCAGGTGCTTAATGCACCTCACCACAGCGGTTGCACTGGCTTCCCCCGCATCGGAGCCTCTGCTAGGGTAAACCTCAGGGCAAACTCGCAGGTGTGGGGGGAAATCCTGCTCCATCAGGTTTCAAGAGAGGCCTTGGCCTTGTCCCCCTCTCCCACCCCCATGCTCCTATGGATTGGTGTTTGCTTAACATCCCTCATTTTATTAATTGGCCTGCTGAGCAGCTGTCATTAGGGTGGCTACACAATAATCAAAGGAGTGTCCTGCCAAAGCCACACCATTTAGTCAATTGAACCTTCAAAACAAGGTTGTGAATCGGCTGGCTCAAATCTCAAGGCTTGGCCTAGAGCCCTGAGCAAAGGATTCTCTTTCTGTATCTTCCTCTTTCAGGGAGGTGTAATAACTCTGACTGCAGATTTGATAAGTTCTTGAAATACCATAGGATAACGTCTTTCAGGCATAATTTTTCAGGGATTATATGATTAAGGTTGTGTGTATACACAGGGGTTCAGGCCCTCCCTTCATCTCCTGTTTGTGTGGTCAGCCAACAAGGCTCAGATTTCCTTGGTGGTGAAATGGGGGTTGCTGTCAGTGATTGTAGTGTGTAAAGAGGCCATGCTGGATAGAGAAAACCTTTAATATGGGATCAGAAATAAACGGGGCTAAATTTTTTTGAGGTTTATGATTGATATTTTCATGCTACATCTATGGCTGGAAATGAAATGGGAGAGTAGAGGGTGGGCTATAGCAGGACCCCTAAGCCACGTATACTGGATGATTGGCTTTTTAACTTCAAAGATTAAATCTGAGCAGTTCTAAGTACAAATCATGGCTTGTTTAACCTCTACAATAACAACAAAAATGTATTTCCTAGCTGGTTAGCTTTTATTTTGTGTACCTTTCTATATTTTTTTTTCTCCTACTTCTGTAGTACATTTTGACTCAGCCATTGCTAAAACCAGATAAATGAAGAAAATATCAGGCTTTGGAGAAAAACTGAGAAGTTGAAAGGCTCTGTGGGCCCTCTTACATGTTCATGGAGGACACCTTGACAGACCAGAGTGGATGTCACTGATATGCTAGAATCCCTATAAAAGTTGAAGTCATTTATTACAAAATGGTGGTAATACAGTTGTAACTTTAATATAACTTGTGAGATATTCAAAAAAGGAAAAATACTATACCTTAAAAGGAAAAAAATACTACTCAAATTATTGTGATTTGCTGCAGTGTAGAGAATTGAAAGTTTGATTGGCATTTTCATCTTTGGTTATGGGTGTTTCTTTGAAATGTGTTCCATTTGCTTCTTTTCTCTTTCCTAACTACATTGTCAGTGTGCATGTGTGCATGTATGTTGAGATAATCTCAGAATTTTCATATATTTATGCATATGTATATTTGTGGCTGTGTGTATTTGTCCCAGGGGAAAAGATTCACATGTGGATTTTAAGTTTGTAAAGATAAATTCACATCTGCCCACATCGTTATATCCTAATATAAGCCAGGCACTGTGCCAAGAGATAGTGGTTCAACATGGAAAAGAGATGGAGCCAGAATCTCAGAATCTATCAGGGAAGATGAGTATGTAAACAAGTGGATACACAGTAAGATGAGTGATGTAATTCACTGACTTTTCTCAAAGTTTTTGTAGCCAAGCAATGAACTCACTGCCAGATGCACACACAATCCAATATTTTGACAGCAGGATTTTGAGAAAAGAGAGTTTTGTTGTGAGGTTGACTGGCAAAGAGACAGGAGGAAGCTCAAATATAAGTCTCTCCAATATAAGAACTAAGGGAGATTTATAGGATGGAAACAGAAGGAGGTGCGGAGAGAGATGGGGATTCATGTTGGCATATTCTGATTGGCTGTTTATAAGACTGTCTATTTATGGTAGAAATATGCCACAGGTGCACCTTACCTTCTTTTTGCGGGATCCCTTGCATTTTATTTGCTTCCCACGACTCCTCATCCCCTTAATCTTGGTTCTGAGGAAGGTGATCCTTGTTCCTAGGTCTCAGGGGTCATTTAAGGGGCAAGAGCTCATTGCGTCTGTGTCTGAGCATGCTCCATTGGTGGCTGAGTTTGCCACTAAGTTTGACTGCCTGTAAGACGAACTCAGGAAAGAATTTTAGTAATGGGAGAGGAAGAAATTCTGATAAGCAGCAGGCTTTGGCCTGAATCTTGATTTTTAGTTAGGACTCCCAGCTATCTAACCATGGTCTCACTTTCAGAAATGAAACTTATGTTGCTTCCTGAGTCTGTCTTTCACTTCCAACCTAGTGTTATTTCAATTTTTCTGTTACTAGGTAATGTTGAGTGTTATATTTTTCAAGAAGAATTGTGAAGAAGAATCTTATTGTGGTAACAACCATATTAAAATGATTCTTTCATCCCAGATTTTCAAGAGCGCTCTTAATTATCATATCCTATATTCTAGTTTTTCATTTGGAAATTGTGACTCTGATCTTAATGAGATCGTGAGTTTTCTCCCAAAAATGGAATCAACATGTTACAGCCTGACTCTCTTGTTATATGATCCTTGTCTGTCTCAAGGACCTGTGCAAGAAATAGTCACAATTTCAAAATTCTGAGTGCAAACTTTTAAATTTTTGAAGTTATTTTTCTAGTTTAAAAATAATCACCAATAATCTGATGATAGACAAAATAAAGATCCAGAGTTCTAACAAGCCAATGAAAATGACTGTAATATTTGTGTTTTTTCTGTAGTCTTTTTAAGAGCATGGGTTTTTATAGTGAATATAACCTCACTTATTTAACCAGACCTCTATTATTGGCCATTGGTTATTTCCAGTTGTTCATTATTATAAAAAATATTCTGATAGATGTTTATATAAAAAGGGTAGTTTTCTATTTTGCTACTTTTTCACAATAACTTACAAATACTTATATTCCTGGGGGAAAAAGGGGAGTTTCTAAATTATTATGGATCATTATATATATTTATATTTTACCAAATTGGTTTTCTAAAGGATTCAAATTACAATTTTGACTAAGATGCTTTAATACTTTTGGAGGTAAATCTGCCTTCATTTAGTGTTTGTGGATCACCTTGCCTCTTTTACGTGAATAAACGAAGATGAAATTTTAGCTTGAATTTATGAACTTTGTACTACATAAAGACTTGACCTTTAAAAAATTCACCTGAAACACACATGATAAAATACACCTCTTAGAGTAAAACCAAAAATAGGAATGCTATAAAAGTTGAAAACTGAAAAATAAATAAATCCAAGGCCTTACAGGAAAAAATAGTGTTAAGCCCAAGAGTTTAATACTGCTTTTTGCTTTCCTACCTAGACTTCAAATAAATGATCAAATGGATTTATAGAGTGAGAATTCTGTATTCCCAGTGGCAATGAGAAAAGAGAACCATTTCTATGCAACAGACTCCAAGGCATTTCTGCTGGATTCAGTTTAGGTCGAGCAAGACTAATGGGCAAAATTGAGGTTCAGTTCACAGTTTTCCTTCTAAGAAGACTGTAGAAAAATGCAGTGTGGAGCAAGCTGCTATATGGCACGTCATGGGAACACAGGCTAAGGCACAACAGAAACTTTCAGCAAACGACTGCTCTATTACTCCCACAGCACAAAGGGTCCAAAAGACACCGTCATGGCCGTCTCCCAAGGAGACCTGCTGGATTCCCACTTGATGAGGGAGAGAAGGGCAGGGTATTTATGTAATCCCAAGAGAAGGAGTCCTTGCCCCTGAGAGTTCCTGGTAAGCAACTGGAACTGCTTGTTCCTGGTTTCCTGGTTTAAGGTATGCTCAGGCCTCTTCATTAGACCTAACATCTCCCCTGGGCTGTGTAATAAAAACATACTTAAATGTCTGCACACAATAGAAAAGGAGGCAGGGTAGCTGAGGGGTGGGAGATGGCTGCCAGTTGTGTCCCTGACTTCCTCAGCAAACGGTAACAGAGAGCCTGGCAGAAATCTTTATTTTGAATGGGTGAAAGCTAAAGCTGGGAGTAGACTCTTGGTAGGACAGAATTACTTGACTTCGATCCCCTTTCACTTCTATGGATGGGAATATTCTAGAGCAATTTCCCCATGAGACCCAAGGGCAAGCACAACCCCAACACGTGGAATATTCCTAGATGACAGGGACTGAGCCCTTGGCCCTAGAGGTGCAGGCAGAGGGGGAGCAAGAGAGGGAGTGGAGGAGAATTATAAGTCAGAAAAACTAGAATACTGCAGCCAAATAAATCATTTATGCAGAAATAAAAAGTGAGAATTATCTCTAATTATGCAAAGGAAAGAGATGAAAAGAAAACTTCATTTGAGAAGACCCATCACACAAATAAATGGTCTTCCTGACAGAGAGATCAGAACAAATAAAAAAAAAAAAAAAAAAAAAAAAAAGCAAAGTTCTGAAGTGGAATAGGATGACTTTTTCTTTTAGATTTAAAAACACCCAGATATGAAGATAAAAATATGTCATTATGTGCCAGGAAAATTTAATAAAAAGGAGCCAACAAGTAGATATATCTTGGTGAACACTTCGAATTTGAAAAATAAATAAGGAAAGTATTTCATCAGTATTCTCATCAAGCTTAAAAGAAGTGTTTCTTACCCACAAAGTGAAAATTGAGGTTGGCTTTGTGTTACTGAGCAAGGATTCGCTGCCTGATGCCCACAGAAGTCAATGCCATGACATTGGGATTTTGAGAAAACACTTTAATGCAAGGTCAACTGGCATGGAGATAAGAGCCCTCCAACACTCAAATCTATCTCCCCAAGTCTAAAGAGCTTAGAGGTTTTATGGGATTCAAAGGGAGGTAGAGATCTTGATGTTACTTACGTTGGCATATATTGATTGCTTATGTTTTAGTTATAGTTAATAGAGAATGTGCAAGCTGGGCCTGAGAAGCCCTTGAAAACTGATAAAAGCCGGCTGGAGTAAGCACAAAGTGGCTATAAAAGAGGACTGTATATGAGGGCATCTGTTTACAACAGTGTTGTAAATCGCTCACTTAACTTAAGATAGCAAGTAAAGGAATGGAAATGAGCCAAAATAACATTTACAAGTAAAACCACCTTAGTCATTGGTTACTATCCCCCTTATCTTTGTTCATTCCTCAATCTTGAGGGATTTGGGACAATGCCTACTCTGGCTGTTTCAGGCTGAGGAGGGATTTAGATATTATGGGGCTGAGGAATGGAATTGCTTTGTTTACAACTGAAGATATTCTTAAGATCTTGATTGTCACCCTGGGAGGGATTGGCACCTCTGGGTCTCAGTGCTCAACCAGCACAGGAATAATCAGGAGGCCCTAAGTCTCTAAAAAAATAGCTTAAGTAAACTGAAAATTACAAGTTCAAATAAAAGTAGTAGAAGGATTATGTTTAGGAGATGTACAAGTGAATATGACCATGTCTCATGTTGGGGAAATTGCTTTCCATAGATTCCCAGATAGAGCCTGGGTATTGACTCCATGGAGCCATGTAGCTTGCTTAGGATGTGCCTAGGATTTTCAGGAAGAGTGTGGCTTGGGGTTTTGTGTACTGTGGCTGAGGCTTGATTAACAGTAACCTCCAGAATGAACTCCCTACTCCATTTGAAATCTCTTAGCCATAAAAATTTCATTTCTTGTTTTATTTCTTTAAACATTGCCCCCTTTTGATCAAGATCTCTTTTTTTAAACCATTGCTGATCAATATTTGGTACTAATCCCTCGGCACCAGGAAGTTTCATCCCTAGTAGTCAAGTCCCATGTAGGGGGAAGGTAGTGAGTTTATTTATAGGAATTTGACTGAGAATGGGGGTGGGGAGAGGAAGCACATTTGAGCAACAAGGAAGTTTTCAGGGGGTGAGTTGATTCTTTTGCATTAAGTATAATTAGTTTCACCATTACAGAAATAAGTTTTATAAGTGCAAGCTTTAAAATTGAGAGCTTGGCTTATTAACATATTTTTACATGGCAAGGTTGATATGTCCAAGAGCTTATTTTTGTAGGGCTCCCTTTTATAAGTTTAGATGGGGATTAGTTATGTTTCCCAAAAGGAGTGAATTTTAGATCTAGACTTTGTAAAGCTTTTTGATGACAGTTTTAGTAAATCAGGAGCCTTTATTGCTTGACAGAAGAGCAGAACTTCTCCAGGTGGGCAAGTTTAATAGTTTCATGATTTTCTTTCCCAGTCCCTCAAGGGATCTTATAAATACATGCATATATATATATATAAATTTATGCCCCCAATATTCTGAAAAGCATCAGGTATTACATCATTACATTAAACCTGCTCAGAATACCAAAATCTCATTCCCTATTCTAGGTTTCATATTAAATAAAGCTGAGTTAGGTTATCTAAAGAAACTGACTATACAGGTTTTTGTGTGCCACAGAAAGTTTAAATTTTTGTACAAAACACATTTTTCCTCCTTTTGTCTTACACAGAAATTAAACACAGACAATATCACCTTTCATCCTGTATTTTGATTTATCTTAATCCTAACCAGATCAGCCTCATTTATATCCCCAAATGAAGTTTGATCCCTTTTTCAGCTTTTTAAATAGTTTCTGCTTGGAGTCATTTTCTAGAATTAAAGCAGCTCCTTCAGTACTTCAGTAGAGCTGGAGAACTCTAATTCTGAGTCGGGTGTCACACAGACACCTAAAGTTACACCTGGTATGTGCTACCAGGTCACATACAAAGAACAAAGCACCTTAAAATTTAGAAATATCAAATAAAGCCCAGGAATAAATTTGACTGCTGCAAGAGTTTATTGTTTAGGCCCTTATACCCTTAGGAGCATTTTCCAAATGAAGCTATTACTAGAAACAAAAACTTTGGGCAGTTAACTTATACTGAGGTTATCAACCACTGACGATAGCAGTAGTTTTCCTATTTCACCTTTACATTTTTGCCAGGGTAATGTTAATTAACAGGTAGAACATAGTTTATATAATTGACTTGTTTCTCTTTTGAAGTCTGGTTTTTGTTGAGATGAAATTCTGACCTGTAACTGATGGCATACACTTTCAGAGAAACATCAGAGTAAAATAACATAAATGATAAGGAAATTCAGTTGTTTCTGTGATGTGTAACATTTTAAAAATTAATAAACAACTACAACCATGACCAACAACACTATACTGTTGTTTCATATCATGCAGATTCATATTAGGACATAGCATGGATGGTGAGAACAATGACAAGTCTCTAGGAATTTTATACATTCTTTAGATGCTTATATGAACATTTTACCTATGCAAATTTAATTAACAGAAAGTTAGAAAATACCATTTAACTTCTTTTTAAATTTTTCTTGCATTTATTATTTTTATTACTTTTTTATTAAGATTTATTCATACACCATACAATCACCCAAAGCACACAATCAGTTTTTCACATTACCATCATATAGTTAGTTGTTCATTCATCACCCCAATCTATTGTTTGAACATTTTCCTTGTACCAGAAAAAGTGAAAATAAGAATAAAAAAAATAAGAGTAGAAAAAGACCACCCAAATCATCTCCCCCCTCCTGCCCTATCTTTCCTTTAGCTTTTTGCCTCCATTTTTCTACTCATCCATCCATACACTGGATAAAGGGGAGTGTGATCCACAAGGTTTTCACAATCACATTGTCACCCCTTGAAAGCTACATTGTTATACATACATCTTCAGGAGTCAAGGCTACTGGGTTGTAGTGTGATAGTTTCAGGTATTTACTTCTAGCTATTCCAATTCACTAAAACCTAAAAGGAGCTATCTATATAGTGAGTAAGAATGTCCACCAGAGTCACTTCTCAACTCCTTTTGGAATCTTAAGTTCTTGATTGTCAGCCTGGGAGGGATTGGCACCTCTGGGTCTTAGTGCTCAATCAGCACAGGAATAATCAGGAGGCCTTAATTCTCTAAAAAAATAACTTAAGCAAATTGAAAATTACAAGTTCAAATAAAAAAAAGTAGAAGGATTATGTTTAGGAGATGTACAAGTGAATATAACCATTTGGAATCTTTATTTCGTTATGAAATGAAATAAAGTTTCAGTGGCTGAAACTTTATTTCATTTCATTTCACATCAACCTTTTGGTCAAGAAGATGTTCTCCATCCCACAATGCCGGGTTCAGATTCCTCCCTGGGAGTCATATTCCACTTTGCCAGGGAGATTTACACCCCTGGGTGTCAGATCCCACGTAAGGGGGAGGGCAGTGATTTCACCTGCCAAGTTGGCTTAGCTAGAGAGAGAGGGCCACATCTGAGCAACAAAGAGGGATTCAGGGCACAATTACAAGCAGGCCTAGCCTCTTCTTTGCAGTAACAGGCTTCTTAAAGGCAAGTACTGTAATAGAGGGTTCAGCACATCAAACTGCCAGTCCTCAATGTTCATGAGAACATCAGCAACCATCCAGGTAAGGAAGCCCAACACCTCTGCATTTCCCCCCAGCTCCTCAGGAGGGGCTCTGCATATTTTTTTTCATTGTTTTTTTTTAATTAACTTTATCAAAAAATTAAAAAAAAAAAAAACAGACAATGAAAAAAACATTTCAAACAAAACCAAAACAAAGGAATAAGGAAAAACAAGTAACCTAAAATGACTTCATTACTTCCAACGTGTTCCTACTCTACCCCAAGAAAATAAACTGACTATAACCCAGCAAAGGAATAAGAAAAACAGATAACCTAAGATAACTACATTTCTGTGAACTTTTTCCTACCATACCTGCCAGAAATTTACAAGCCATAGTCATTTCTGAGCATTCCCAGAACATTAAATTTACCCACAATAACTTATCTGTTCTTATTAGATTATCGTTGCCCTTTCACTATTTGCTATCTATCACTAGATCCCCTGCATTCTACATTATAAACCATTTATTTTACATTTTTCAGTGTTCAAATTAGTGGTAGCATATAATATTTCTCTTTTTGTGCCTGGCTTATTTTGCTCAACATTATGTCTTCAAGGTTCATCCATGTTGTCATGTTTCACGACCTCGTTCCTTCTTACTGCCACATAGTATTCCATCATGTGTATATACCACATTTTATTTATCCACTCATCTATTGAAGGATATTTGGGTTGTTTCCATCTCTTGGCAATTGTGAATATTGCTGCTATGAACATTGGTGTGCAGATAACTGTTCTTGTCACTGCTTTCAGATCTTCCAGGTATATACCAAGAAGCACAATTGCTGAATCGAAGGGTAACTCTCTATCTAGTTTTCTAAGGAACCACCAGACTGTCTTCCAGAGTGGCTGAACCATTATACAGTCCCACCAACAATGAATAAGAATTCCAATTTCTCCACATCCTGTCCAGCATTTGTAGTTACTTGTTTAATGGCAGCCTTTCTAACTGGTGTAAGATGGTATCTCATTGTAGTCTTAATTTGCAGCTCCCTAATAGCTAGTGAAGCTGCACATTTTTTCATGCTTTTTTGGCCATTTGTATTTCCTCTTCAGAGAACTGTCTTTTCATATCTTTTGCCCATTTTATAATTGGGCTATCGGTACTATTGTCATTGAGTTGTAGTATTTCTTTATAAATGCATGATATCAGTGTTTTATCAGATACATGGTTTCCAAATATTTTTTCCCATTGAGTTGGCTGCATCTTCACCTTTTTAACAAATTCCTTTGAGGTACAGAAACTCCTAAGTTTGAGGAGTTCCCATTTTTCTATTTTTTCTTTTGTTGCTTGAGCTTTGGGTGTAAGATCTGGGAAGTAACCACCTAATACAAGGTCATGAAGATGTTTCCCTACATTATCTTCTAGGAGTTTTATGGTACTGTCTCTTATGTTGAGGTCTTTAACCCATTTTGAGTTAATTTTTGTGTAGGGTGTGATGTAGGGGTCCTCTTTCATTCTTTTGAATATGGATATCCAACTCTCCCAGCCCCATTTGTTTGTTATGTCCCAGTTCAGTGGCTTTAGGGGCCTTATCAAAGATCAGTCAACTAGATCTGGGGGTCTATCTCTGAATTCTCAATTTAATTCCATTGATCAGTATGTCTATCTCTGTGCCAGTACCATGCTGTTTGACTACTGTGGCTTTATAATAAGCTTCAAAGTCAGGGAGTGTAAGTCCTCCTGCTTTGTTTTTCTTTTTTAGAATGTTTTTAGTAATTCAAGGCATCTTCCTTTTCCAAATAAATTTGATATCTAGCTTTTCCAAGTCTGTGAAGTAGGTTGTTGGAATTTTGATTGGGATTGCATTCAATCTGTAGATGAGTTTGGGTAGAATTGACATCTTAATGACATTTAGCCTTCCTGTCCATGAACATGGAATATTTTTCTATCTTTTTAGGTCCCTATCTATTTCTTTTAGTAAAGTTATGTAGTTTTCTTTGTATAGGTCTTTTACATCTTTGGTTAAGTTTATTCCTAGGTACTTGATTTTTTTAGTTGCAATTGAAAATGGTATCTTTTTCTTGAGTGTCTTTTCAGTTCAGTCATTTCTAGTGTATAGGAACATTACTGACTTATGTGCATTAATCTTGTATCCTGCTAGTTTGCTAAATTTGTTTATTAGCTCTAGTAGCTGTGTCATCAATTTCTCAGGGGTTTCCAGATATAAGATCATATCATCTGCAAATAATGACAGTTTTACTTCTTCCTTTCCAATTTGGATAACTTTTAACTTTTATAATACTTTTCATGCAACTCATAACATATCAAATGAATCTAATGATTTTTAGCACCTCACTTTTTACAAGGTGAAAGAACAAATCCTTTGCAACAGTTTGAAATTTAAAAATATTCTTTAGGGCTTGGTTTTGGGTAGGCTTGAACATTATTTTAAACAAGAAAAATAGTCACTTTGAAACAATATTTGGTTACCTATTTAACCAAAGTGAAAATAAAAGAGCAAAATAGGAGTTAATATGATTTTAAGAAAAAGACTTTGTTTTCTAAAACAATAAAGGATAAGTTTAATAAAAACATCAATAAGGATATTATTTTCATATGGCAAAGAATCTTTGTCTTCTAGGCAGAATACTCAGATGGTGAGTAAAACTTTTATAACCTCTCATCAAGAGCAGACTAATAAACAGAAAATTTTACGATTTTAACAGAGGGAAAACTAAATGCCAGTTTTGCATGAATACACAATTTGATACTAAAGCTCTTAAAAATATATTATAAATAAACTTATCAAATCCTATTCAGTATCACCTGTGACAAAATTCATTTCCACAAACTCTTCATAACTTTCTGTATCCACCCAGGCTTTTTGTCCTATACATTCTTGCTTCTCATTCTGTGAAAATCAGTCATTTTATTTTTAGGACAAAACTACACTCTTTTCCTTAATAAAGCACATTTTGCTAATTTTACATACCTGTATAACTTAAGTTACTAAAAAGATATTTGAGAGAGACTCGGGCAAGATGGCGGCATAGAGAGGAGTGGAAGCTAAGTAGTCCCCCTGGAACAACTACAAAAAACCAGAAACAACTAGTAAATAATCCAGAATAACTGCAGGGGGACAAACGAGACCATCCATTCATCATACACCAACCTGAATTGGGAGGAATGCCCGAGAACACAGCATAAAATCTGTAAGTAAAACCTGCGGAACCAGCCCCATAGCCCGAGCTGCGGAGCCGCGTGGTGCCACAGAGAAGCTCTCTCCCAGCAAGCGAATACAGCTCAGCTGAGCTCCAACTGGGGTTTTAAGTAGCGAGTGTGAACTGCTCACTACAGGTACCCAGCCCCAAAAAACAGACAGAGGCTTTGGGTGACGACTGATCTGGGAGAGCCAGAGGGTCGCCTTGGACTGGGTCTGAAGGGGACTATCTGTTTCTTTTTTGGCTCAGTGGAGAAAGCCCCAGTCATTTTCAGTTTCCAGGGCTGTGACTCTGGGAAGGGTGGAGACAGCACAAGCAGAGAGCAAGACCATTGAAATGCTAATGACCTCCACCTGGGGGCTCTGTCTTCTCTAGGAGGAAAGGGGTGGGGCCCTTTCCATTCAGAACCAGACCCCAGAGCCTGGGGGAACACAGCCATACCTCCTCACACCAGTCAAGAATTATAGGCTAACAGGCGTCACCTGCTGGGCAGAAAAGCATGGTGACCCGAGGCATCAAAGGGTGGAGCAATTTTCTAAGACACACCCTCAGGGAAACCAGATACTGAATATTTCTTCCCTCTGGGACCTGAGCCTGTTCTGGTCTGGGAAAACCTGATTTGGATAACCAAGGAAACCATGCCTAGACAACAGGAAATTACAACCTACACTAAGAAAAACAAAGTTATGGCCCAGTCAAAGGAACAAATGTACACTTCAACTGAGATGCAGGAATTTAAACAACTAATGCTAAATCAATTCAAAAAGTTTAGAGAAGATATTGCAAAAGAGATAGAGGCTGTAAAGGAAGCACTGGACATGTATATGGCAGAAATCAAAAGTTCAAAAAACCTACTAGTAGAATCTATGGAAATGAAAGGCACAACACAAGAGATGAAAGACACAATGGAAACATACAACAGCAGATCTCAAGAGGCAGAAGAAAACACTGAGGAACTGGAGAACAAAACACCTGAAAGCCTACACGCAAAGGAGCAGATGGAGAAAAGAATGAAAAAATATGAGCAACGTCTCCAGGAACTCAAGGATGAAACAAAGTACAATAACGTACGTATCATTGGTGTCCCAGAAGGAGAAGAGAAGGGAAAGGGGGCAGAAGCAATAATAGAGGAAATAATCAATGAAAATTTCCCATCTCTTATGAAAGACATAAAATTACAGATCCAAGAAGTGCAGCGTACTCCAAACAGAAGAGATATGAATAGGCCTACGCCAAGACACTTAATAATCAGATTATCAAATGTCAAAGACAAAGAGAGAATCCTGAAAGCAGCAAGAGAAAAGCAATCCATTACATACAAAGGAAGCTTCATAAGACTATGTGCGGATCTCTCAGCAGAAACCATGGAGGCAAGAAGGAAGTGGTGTGATATATTTAAGATACTGAAAGAGAAAAACCACCAACCAAGAATCCTGTATCCAGCAAAGCTGTCCTTCAAATATGAGGGAGAGCTCAAAATATTTTCTGACAAACAGACAATGAGAGACTTTGTGAACAAGGCACCTGCCCTACAGGAAATACTAAAGGGAGCACTACAGGGTGATAGAAGACAGGAGTGTGTGGTTTGGAACACAATTTTGGGAGATGGTAGCACAACAATGTAAGTACACTGAACAAAGGTAACTATGAATACGATTGAGAGAGAAAGATGGGGAGCATGTGAGACACCACAAGAAAGGAGGAAAGATAATGACTGGGACTGTGTAACTTGGTGAAATCTAGAGTATTCAACGATTGTGATAAAATGTACAAATATGTTCTTTTACGAGGGAGAACAAGCAAATGTCAACCTTGCAAGGTGTTAAAAATGGGGAGGCATTGGGGGAGGGATGAAATCAGCATAAACTAGAGACCGTAACTAATAGAATCATTGTATTATGCTTTCTTTAATGTAACAAAGGTGATATACCAAGGTGAATGCAGATAAGAGGGGGGGATAGGGGAGGCATGTTAGACACTTGACATTGGTGGTATTGTCTGATTCTTTATTCTGCTTTGATTTAAGGTTATTTTTCCTTTTGCTGCTTCCTAGCTGTCATTTTTTTTGTTTCCTCTTTCTTTTGCCTCTCTACCTTCTTTGACTCTCCCTCCTGCCTTGTGGAAGAAATGTAGATGCTCTTGCTTAGTATGAGCAGAATGTTCAATTAGGATGAACTTAAATGTTTGGAAATGAACAGGGGTGTTGGTAGCAAGATGTGAGAATAACTAACAGCGCCGAATGGTGTGTGAATGAGGTGGAAAGGGGAAGCTCAGAGTCATATATGTCACCAGAAGGAAAGTTGGAGCTCAAAAGATGGAAATGTATAAAACTGAATCCTATGGTGGGCAATGTCCATGATCAACTGTACAAATACTAGAAATCGCTTCATGAACCAGAACAAATGTATGACAGTACAATTAGAAGTTAAGAATAGATGGGCATATAGGGAAGAACTATATACCTATTACAAACTATATACTACAGTTAGTAGTATTTCAACATTTTTTCATAAACAGTTAACAAACGTACTATATCAATACTAGGAGTCAACAATCGAGGGGGGTTGGTTAGGGATAGGGGAGGTTTAGAGCTTCCTTTTCTTTTTTTCTTTTTTCATCTTTCACTTTATTTCTTGTCTGGAGTAATGAAAAGTTTCTAAAAATTGAACAAAAATTAAGTGTGATGGATGCACAGCTGTATGAGGGTACCCAGGGGCAAGTGATTGTACACTTTGGATCTTTGGATAATTGTATGGTATCTGAACAATCTCAATAAAAATGAAAAAAAAAAAGACATTTGAAACTATTTTCAAGCATCCTATAAAACACAATTACTTGTAAAATAACTTTGTTGAGATAATAATTCAATTTCATTAAACATAATTTTACATTTTTCATCATCTTAAGATCTAATAGATATTGTAACTGAGAAGTTAGGATTTAAGGACTGATTGTGATTATTGAATAATTATTTAGATATTCCTTTTTAATTTCTGGTATATTAGAGTAGACAGAGGGAAATACCTGAAATCTGAACTGTAATCCAGCTGCCTTGATCTCTGATAATGATTGTTTAGCCTTTATCTTGTACCCCTGTGATTGTAAAAACCTTGTGACTAACCTTCACTTGTACTAATTTATCCAGATTTTTCACTTCAAAATCTTATGATCACTAAAGACAGCCCCTAATGTTTATTAATGGAGAGTCTTGGGTCAGCCCAGAACTAACCCACCCCAAGTCCAAAGTTATCTTGATAACTGAAGCTGGATCTAACCAAAATGGCCTGCCTGACATGCACAGTTGCTTAGACTTTAAACAACAAGTCACCTATACCTAATTATAATACTAAAAATCATGCCCATCATCAAATTGAGGCCACCATTTTCTTACATACATTCTGTATGCTCATGCTCAATAATTAGATCAGTTCTAATTACATCATCTGGGGCCATTGTACTCATCCTAAAACCTGCCCATCTTTTGATACTATAAAACTATCAGAATTACTGAAGTTTGGGGAGACAGATTTTGGAACAATAGACCATCTGTTCTCCTGCTTTGCTCCTAGCAATAAAACTCTTTCTCTCTTTGAAACACTGGTGTCTCAAGAATTGGTCATTTGAGTGCATCAGGCAAAAGAATCCACCACTTTGGTCTGATAACAATAAAATGCTAGCTTATTTTATCAGTAAGCCTGTACAAATTTAGGGAGAACATAGAATAAAATTGTATGCTTGTTTTACTTAGTAATGATAGTTTAGAGGACATCATTATTTTAGGGGATGGTTTCCAGAATATTGCTTTCCTCAGTTTACCCTTTTGTCAATATTCCAGTGAGATGTATTATAGGTAATTTCCAAAACAGTTTTCTGGAGTAAGTAAGGAGGATTGGTTTAAGGCCATGATTTAATTGTAGGCTTATAAAAGCAGCCAGCATTTTAATTCTTTTTAAATATTTCCAATAGAGTTGTTTGGTTCAAAAGTCGTCATAGAAATAAGAATAGGACTAGACTCTGTCACTGTGTTTTTGCAACTGTATTTGCCTCATGGTTACCAGTGTTTTCCTCCATATTTGACTAAGAATGACCAGGGATTTTAATTATAGCCAATACCTTTGATCATCCAGCAGTTTTTGATGTAAGAAATGATTTTTTTAATTTTTCCTCCATTGGAGGTTAGTAAAACCTCTCTGTTTCCATAATGTCCTAAAATTATGAACAACTTCAAAAGCCTACTATCAGGCTCTGGAAGATACACTACAATTGTATAATTTGTCCCAAGCATAATTCACAAAAGCCTTTCCATTGCTCTTGGGGATATTTTCCTTTACCTATTGGACCTTTTGAAATTAAGCAATTGGATTTTATTCAATTATGCCCATCCCAAGGCTATAAACACGTTTGATATAATGATTTGTATTCTGCAGCTACCTTTACAAAAATATTATTAGAAAAAACATAATTCCAAACTGGGAAATTCCCTTAGAACTCCACAGCAATTAAAGAATCCACCCCACAGGATAAACCACACAAAACATGGCTTATTCCACAACACTTCCCTTGTGCCCATTCCCTCCAATCCCCAGGCCCAGTAGAAAGAGCTTAAAACTAAATTCATTCCTCCTCCATCTTTCTGCACCCAGCCCCACACTCCCCATAGCCACCCTGCCTGTTTTGTGCATCCTAGATAAGGGGCTTATCCACCCAGCTTTAAATAAGGCATATCAAGGTTGAGCCTTCAAAGGAAAACTAGGAATTTAGTTTTTATATTATCCTGCTAGGCCAAAAAAAATATTTAATTGGTAGTTTTGGTCTTGGGAGGAGGGTAAGTTATAATGCCTAGGATTTGGCTAAGGTCTAGGAGAAGGTCCTGGCAACAGGGGTAGGTGAGACAGAAAGAGCGTGGCTGAATGGGTTGGAATAGTATTTAAAAGAGGGTGGAGTTTAAATGTTATTTCTTTGACTAAAGGATAGGCATATTTATGGCAATTATTTCATTAACCTTGTCTGTTGAATCTGATTTTAAGTGTTTCAAATGAGAGCAGTGGGATTTAAGACAGATAAGGTGGTCCTAGTATTGATTAGAGCTTGTATGCTCTTTTAGTTGTTTTTAATTATCAGATCTACTTTGCTCAAAGATATGACACAAACAATTTCAAAAGTCTTTGCCCTTTCCAGGGGCAGTCCTAGCAGTTAATGTTGAAAGGTACTTTGTTTTCTTAGTGGGTAATGAGCATTGGTTGGTATGTGTGTGGGGGGTGCTGCTGCAGTTTCTTTCCAATGTCCAGGTTGTTTGCAGTAATTACGAGTACTAATGCCCTGAATCCTAGTGCCTAGAGAGTTTATTGGGACTTAATTAGCTGGAGAGGATTTTTTTTTTCCTCAGGTGTTTTTTGCATGGGTGTGTGTGCTAAATAGTCTTTTTCTATCTAGATTTCTGCATGACCTTCATCAGCAGTCCTATAAATTAATTGGTAAAGGTCTGAATATCCAGGTTCATAAGCCTGAAATGATAAGATTGAATTTTTTTTTTTTGCAAAACCCACTGAGTTTTCAATAGATTTGGGAAATCTTCCCATTATAAAAGGGGAGCTAGGCTAAGCCAGGACACAGAGGGGAAAGGCAGAAGGAGTTCAAAGAACCCTAGAAGCTCAGCTTCCCCAATTTCTGGGACTCCAGTACTAATTTATATACAAGTGCTTATTTATCTTTGTCACAGCCCAAGGGCTTTGCTGCTCAGAGACCAAAGAAGACACCAGGCATATTCAGAGGCATGAACTTTTTATTTGGCTCTTACTTACAAGGAAAAAATGGAAGTCAGTCATGTTGCCTGGATTCCGGAGATGCTCTGAATGGTGGCACATTCAGAGCTCAACATGAGGATACCCCGCCCTTTGTGGGGGCTGAACAAGCTGGTTATAAGGGCTCGATATTCCAATGGGTATGAGAGCATAAGGCGGGAGCAGGGTTATTGCGATGTAGGGAGGGATCAATTGTAATCAACAGGGAGGAGAAAAGGATTATAGATTATCTTATAGATAATAGTATCTCTGGGAGTTTCAGGGAGGAGGTCATTTTGGGAGGGAGGTAGTTATAAATTACATTTCTTGATTTTACAAGGAGACTACGCCAAACCTTAACTGATAAAGTTCATGCCAGCTGCTATGTGCAGCCTTCAAGGCCCTTGGGGAAGGCCCTGGGCCTGGGGTTCCCACAGTCTTTAAGCAAGTTGAATAGAGTTTTTCAAAGAAATGTTTTTATTTGTTAATTTGGTAATACCATCTGGAGGTAGGAAAATATACATCAAAAAAATAGACAGACACAAATGGAAAGCCTGTAGCTTCAATTAAAATCTTTAGCCATGAGTTAGACACAAACACAGAAACATAAAACTTTTTAAACTATAATTTTGTACTTTTCCTGTAAATTCTTATTCTGATGTAAAACCATGAAAGATAGAACATTAGGTATTTAATTCTACAGCTCTTCTCTTTTACAGTATAAACCTAATTGTTGTATAGTAGTATACTTCAAAAATTCATTTTTAGTGCGGTGTTCCCCAGATTCTAATTTATACTCGGGCCAGGTTGTGTTACAAAAGAATATCATCATCTTCTTTTTCTTTGAACTAAACCTAGACCAATTACCTAGAATGCATTTGAAAGGGCTGCAGTCAGAAGTACTATTAACATTTCCCATGATTATCTAAAAACAACAATTAATTTTACAATATTAACAAGTATTATTACAGACACAATGCCAGTACTTTACAGAGATCCAAATAACCCAGTAACCAGATCAGAACCAGATCAGATACGGACCCAATAACCTGATGAAAACCAGAGAAAGTATGGAGGTAGGGGCACAGGAAGTCTTGGAAGAAGGAGGGACTTGGGGGCTTCTTTTAAAAATTCAATTTTATTGAGATATAGTCACATACTATACAGTCATCCAAAGTGTATAATCAGTTATTCACAGTAGCATTATATAGTTGTGCATTTATCACCACAATTAATTTTTGAACATTTTCATTAGCACAAAATAAATAAATAAATAAGAATAAAAATTATAGTAAAAAGAACACCAAAAACATCCCATCCCCCCCATCCCTCCTTATTATTCATTTACTTTTTGTCCCTATTTTTCTACTCATCTGTCCATACACTGGATAAAGGGAGTGTGAGCCACAAGGTTTTCGCAGTCATACAGTCACACCATGTAAGCTGTATAGTTAACAATCGTCTTCAAGAATCAAGGCTACTGGGTTGCAGTTCAACAGTTTCAAGTATTTCCTTCTAGCTATTCCAATACAATAAATACTATAGAGGAATATCTCTGTAATGCATAAGAATAACCTCCAGAATGATCTCTCGACTCCATTTGGAATCTCTCAGCCACTGAATCTTTATTTTGTCTTATTTCTCTTCCCCCTTTCAGCTAAGAAGGTGTTCTCAAACCCACACTGCCAGGTTCAGGCTCATCCCTGGAGTCATGTTCCACGTTGCCAGGAGGATTTAAACCCCTGGGAGTCATTTGATTTGCGGGCTTTTAACCCCAATCAGGGATCCAAATCCCAGGCAACCTTCCTGGCTTCAACCCTATCTTCCCCTTTACTCATCAATTAGATGTCTGTTCCCAGAACAGTTTCTTTCCTCACAATGGAAGGAAGCACCGCAGGCCCAGAGCACTGGCTGGAGTGGAGGGGACCCCAATCATTGAGCCTCTAGACAAAACTGGTCTAGGTGGCCACTTACGGCCGGCGAGCGGTGTGGCCCACTCCCCACTGGGGCTACAGGACCTGGGGAAGGTATCCTGAGACCATTTGTCCCTTCATGGTCACCAAATTGTTACTGAGCAAGGGTTCACTGCCCCATGTGCACAGAAGTCAACGCCTGACATTGAGGTTTTGAGAAAAGAAAGAGCTTCAATGCAAGGTCAACTCAAATCCATCTGAGTCTAAAGACCTCAGGGTGTTTATGAGATTCAAACAAAGGAAGGTGGAGATAGTGACGTTATTTAAGGTGGCATATATTGATTGGCTGTTTTGGTTATAGTTAATAGGGAGTGTGCAAACATGAGCCCTAGAAGCCCTTGAAAACTGACAAAAACCCGCCAGAGCAAGCACAAAGTGGCTATAAAAGAAGGCTGTAAAGGAAGGCATCTAGTTACAACAGTGTTGTAAGTTGCTCACTTGACATAACATAGTTAAGTAAAGGGACAGAAATTAGCTAAAATAATATTCACACGTATTAGTAAAACCACTGTAGTCAGTGGTTACATTTGTACAACCTCTCCAAATATAAATCAAATAATATCCTGAAAATGTGTGGTCCTGAAAAATACTAGAATATATGAAAATATATTTTATATTATATGATTAAATGGTATTATAATCATTATGATATTAAAACAGGTCAATAATGAAATGTAAAAAGGATGGAGAAATACATATTAGGTGAGTGCTACAAAAAAAATTTTGGGGTAGAAGTATGTAAATATCCAAACAATAGTTCAAGAAAAAGTAATTAAATGAAAAAAAAAGGCCTTTAAATACTAATAAAATTACTTATCTTTTATAAGGTTATAATTGCAAGCCTCCTATATACATTAAATAGACACTATCTATAGCTGAAACTATCCTTGTATGTATTTATTTTGGGGAGACATGGCCCATCTTCTCAAAGAGTTCTGTGACCTCAAAGAGTTTGTGATGGTACAAACAATCAACATTATTGTTTAGGAAATTAATGAAAAAAAGAACTAGAGCAGTTTTACTAGAGCAGTAAAGAGAGAGAAGATAAAAAATTTAAAAATGAAAACATTCATTATAAAACAGAAAAGCTCTAGATCTACAGAATTCTAATCTTCAAAGAATTAATATGCAGCTAGCTATAGGATGTTTTCACAAGCTAGGAAATAGTGAGAAAAGTGTGGTCAGTGAAGGAAAGTTTTAGAGAAACCCAGGCATATAAGTATAAGAATGAGAAACTGGAATCAGGTCTTGGTGAGAAATCAACAGAATGAAAAGGAAGCTTGGTTAAAAATAAATACAGGATTTCAAGCTTAGATGATTGTTGGTATTTTTGTTATGTATTTTCTTATGTCCAGATAAAACAACAAATTACTTCTTTATATTTTAGCTAATCTGCTTTAAATCCTTTGCTTCATTATATTTTTCTTTCTGTTTTCTTTTTCTTCTTATTCTGAAATCTACATGAAATCACCTTCATATCTCATTTGTGGAACAAAGGAATGATTTTTTAAAAATTACTTATTATTTCTAAAAACTACGCATTATAAAAGCTTTGAATCAGGCATGATACAAATCAGTGACGGCTTAAAATCCTATTGAATATATGTTACAAATTTTGCCTAAGGTATAAAAAAAAAGTCCAAGTAATGTGGAACTGGGATAGGAATCTTTCAAGCACAGAAACTTGCTTAGCTATTCCTCCCAAGAGATGAAGCTCAGAGATTAAGATACACATTGAAAATGAGAGATTGAAGTTCTCAGAAATGGAACTTGTTAGATCTGGAAAGACCATTCCTTGAAAATGAATTCTTTTCACTTCCCTCAGTTCAATATATGTCAATATTATGGAGAAAAAAAAATATTGAACTATGGAGAACATCAAAAACAATTTTCTACTGTTTAAGTAAAACATTAAAGCAATTTTTAAACCCATTTAGTTGACTGAGGCAATTTGCTTTTGCTTTTTTCCACTGAAGATACTGAATAATCTTTTTAAACATATATTCTAGTCTAGAAAATTGTAGCAGAAAAATCGAAGAAAAAAATTTTTTAGCCTTTTTTCCCAGACAACAAATATTTATTCCATTATGTAAAATATGTTTCATTTAGTTAATTATCTTTTGGAGAAAATTCTGAAGTTATATGAGGAAAACAATAAATGTATATGTACATAAAGTTATAAATCTGAATTTTTGTATCAAATTTATTTATTGCCTGTGTTTATGATTAGATATATATACATACTTTTTTTTTTTTTTAATTTCTAGATGACCAGCTCTGTCTGAACATATAGACCAGTAATTCCCATCACTGGTTTTGGAACAGTGCTGGGAGAAGTGTGTAAAAATCACCTTGGGGAATGTTTTTGAAAAATATCATTTCCCATAATCCATCACTGAAGTTTCTCATTTAGTATGTCTGAAGTGAAGGAGACGTATGTTGCATATGTTTAAAGACCTCTTTGGATGTATCAGATTTATGATAAGCAAGCTCTGGAAACTACTATTTTAAGACATTCACCTTCTTTGTCCAATCCTTGTGGATTCATATGATAAAATTAAACAACCGGAATAAAAATAGATAGTTCCTTTTCTGATTTTTATAGTATTTAAATGATAGTAGCAATTCATTAAAACAAAATACCTGCCACTGAACTATTGGATGATGAAAATTGTTGATGGCTCTGCCACTTCATGGAGGATAGCGGGGATTTTAGGGACTACTAGGAGATTAAGAAATCAAAACAACAGGATACTTTATATTCTTACAAAATCATGTGATCAACAACTTTGATAATCTTTTCTTAAAAATTGCTGACACCTATATCGTACTCAGAGCAAGTCACAAAATTATAAAGGAATACACACACACACAGATATGTGTGTGCCCATCCTTTCTAAACTTGAAGTGCTTGTTACGTGGATTAATTGAACTTTCTGAGTCCAGGCTGAATAAAGGCTGCTCAGCCTACTTGTGCAATCTGATTACCTCAATTTGTAATCAATACAGTGATTTAGATGACACAAATAATACCTAGTCGCTCTCCTCCTGCTGGGCTGTTTTAGTTCTGCATGCAGTAGGCAGTGATAAAAAGATTTCATGCCTCATAGTCTATCCTGAATTCCTTTACCAAACCTTATAGTTTTTGAAGATTAAAGAAGAATTAATTTTCACAAATAAAAAAATAAGTTTAATCTTTGATGAAGTAATATCACTGTTTTGAGTATTTGTAGAAATAACCAGGTATAAAATGCTGCTTTTCTTTGGGTTTTAGTAGAATCAGTTCTAAAAAAGTGGGATAAAATGGGGAAAGAGTTTTCTGGTTTTAATCAGTATGTTGACAAAAGGAAAAGTGAAAAGAACAGTCTGTCTCTGGAGATGGCCTTTTAAAATGTTTGGTTTCCTCCCTTTGGTTGCCCATCTTGGGTGGCCCTTGCAGCACTGCTGGGACAGGGTAGTGCAAAAAGCACTGTTTTTGCAGAGCTGCATCCTGACCTAATGAGGGCCGAGACCTGGATGAGTAAGTACAAATGAAAAGTGACATTAGGAGAGAAGGGGTGCAGGGAGAGGGAGGCAGCAAACAAAATAAATCAGGGCATTACTTTTCTTGCCAAATCAAGTAAAACGTCAACCACAGGAATCCTGTAACTCCAGGAAAAGAGAGGAGGAGAGGGAGAGGGAGGGGGAGAGGGAGGGGGAGAGGGAGAGAAACACAATGCTATGGTGACCCCTAGGATGTTGCAAAGGGGAAGCGTATGCTCTGTGTGCTGGGGGACACTTAAGGACTTCAGACTGCGTTGAGGAGAGAAAACATTTCAGCTTCCTGCCTTTTCTTCCTCCAGGCAAATGCCAGATTTGAGGAAAAGATGTATCTATCCCATTAATGTTCATGAGCAAAAGATACTCAGAGGACAGAAGAAAGGCTTGATTTCGAGTCTATGGGAGGACGGGCATCACAGTTCTAATGGCAGGGATGGCTCTTTTTAGTTTCACTGCCTAGACATGGGAAAGGCAAGAACTTGGAGACTCCCTCTCTCTGTTCTCTGCGAAATCACAGCCTTTATTCACAATGCCACGGTACAGTAAGATGGAAAGAAAATACTGACACCAGAATATCATTATGAGAAAGATCACTAAGACCCGACTCTCTCTCAGGCTTAACCACAGACAAACTATATAAGCTGGTTAGGGAATCTCCCTTCTCTCAACCTGTTTCAACATACATACCTGCCTCATGGGGCATGGTGAGAAGTAGATGAGAAAATCCGTGCAAAGCTCTTAGTCTCACACATAATAAGCCCTCAGGACATGTTACGTTTAATAGGTTTAAATTTTAAATTAATTATTTTTGCATTTTACTTTTTAAAAAGCAATACAAATGAAATACTTCAATGTTGCAAAAACATTTGAAAAGTATAAAAGTTCTTACGGTTAAAAAGCCAAATTCTCCCTCCATCTCTAACCTCCATTCTCCCAACAAAACAGAGCTTGACTCTGCCTCGTATAATTCTGGGCCTCACATGTTTTATTTTAATAAACTTATTTTTTATTAGATAAATTTGAGGTTTACAGAAAACTTATGAAGAAAATACAGATTTCCCAAATACTCACTCCTCACACTCAGTTTTCTCTATTATTAAGACTATGCATTAGTGTGGTACCTTAGTTACAAATTGATGAAACAATATTAGTATAATTAGAATATTATCAAAGTTTACATTAGGATAACCATTTGTGTTATACTGTCCTATGTTGTTTTTTTTTTTAATGTTTACTCTTGTGTTCAGTTTGCTAATGCTGCCGTCATGTGAAATACTGGGAATGGATTGGCTTTTATAAAGAGGGTTTATTTGGCTACAAATTTACAGTCTGAAGACCATGAAAATGTCCCAGTTAAGGTATCAACACAAGTATACCCTCACCAAAGGAAGGCCAATGGCATCCAGAAAACCTCTGTTAGCTTGGAAGGCATGTGGTTGACATCTGCTGAAACTGGGTTGTGTTCTAGCTCCTCTCTCAGCTCCTGTGCATTCTTCAAAATGTTGCTTTTGGGGTGTTTTGTCCTCTCTTAGCTTCCCCAAAGCATCAGCAAATGTCTGCTTTCAATGGCCATCTCCAAAATGTGTGTCTCAGCTGCTTGTCAAAATCTCACTCTCAGCTGCTCTGAGGTCCTTCTGTTTGTGAGCTCTTTTATAGGACTCCAGTGACTAAATCAAGACCCACCCTGAATGGGTGTTGTTCATATCTCCATGGAAGTAATCCAATTAAACGTTTCACTCACAGTTGATTGAGTCATATCTCCATGGAAATACTCAAAGGATTCCAACCTAATCAACAGTAATTCATCTGCCCCCTCAAGATTGCATCAAAGAACATGGCGTTGCATCAAAGAACATGGCTGGAACAAACTGGCACATTACACCCACTGGACTCCAAAATAACATGATCTTTCCAGATACAAAATACATTCCTCCCATCAAAATATCACAAAAACTTAAAATATTTCAGTAACAATAGGTAAGTACAAGATCTCATCAAAATCAGTTACAGGTGTGGTCTGTCCTAAGGCTTAATTCTCCTCTAGCTGTGGATCTGTGAAACTTAGAACAAGTTATCTGCTGCCAACATACAAAGGAGGGACAGTCATAGGATAAGTGTTCCCATTGCCATAAGGAGAAACCATAAGGAAAACAGGGTTTAAGGGACCAAAACAGTTCCTAAAATCTGCAGGACAAAATCCATTAGATTTCAAAGTCTGAGAGTCATTTATAGAATGACATTTTATCCTTGGGGCTTGAGAGAGTGGGAGTCCAACCCTTTTTAAGGGCCTTTGAGGCAGCCCTTTTCTCTCCAAACACTGGGGTGAGTGATTCAACATATTCATGCATTGGGGAGACCATCTTCTTGGCCCCACCCTCCTCAAACATCATGGCAGCACCCGGACTCTCTTCCAACTCCAGGACACACTCTCAACCCCTTCAGAACAGTGGGATGGTGGCCAGGCTTTGCCCAAACCCCAGGGAAAGTGCTCCACCCTCTCTGAGGCCTAGGGTGGCAGCACTCTTCCTAAGCATCTAGCTGGAAGGCTCACCCTCTGCGTCTTAGGAAAACTCACCCTTTCCATGTGCATGGGCTGCTCTGCTCTCCCTGACCAAGATCTCTTGACTCCAGACTCAACCTCCATGGCTCTGTCTTTAATATTTCCTTCAATTTGTACCTTCTCCAACCCCTCCAGTCCAGACCAGCAGTGGTTCCTTTTATACAGATCTCACAAAAATTCTATAGGCTTGGCATGCAGTTTACAGGAATGAAAACCATCAGACAATAGGACTTTCCACAAATCCTTTCTGGATAACTCCATCTCCAATCCTGGCTTGTAACTAAAATGGTGGTCGGGTTCCATGTTTGGTTAAATCCTCACATGGAGCTATAGCTTCTGGAGTCTCACTTTTTGGAAGCCCAGAATTTTCCAAACTATCAGTTTCTGGTTTCTTTGTACCCAAGAGTTCATTTCTCAACTTATCTCTGTTCTGTCACATTTTACTATAAGCTGCAAGAAGCCAGGCTACATCCTCCACACATAGTCTAGAGATCTCCTCAGCTGAGTGTCCCAGTTTCATTGCTTTCAAATTCTGCCTTCCATCTGACACCAGAACTCAATTTTGCCAAATTCTCTGCCACTTTAAAACAAAGATTGCCTTTATTCCAGTTTGCAACAACCTATTCACCATTTCTTCTCAAGGCCTCATCGGAAGTATCTTTACAATCCCTATTTCTACAACAGTCTCTTTAATGCAGTCTAGGCCTTTTCTATCAAGCTCCTCAGAATACTTCCAGAATCTTCCCCTTATCCTTTTAAGAAGCTGTTCCAACATGTTTGGTATTTGCAATCTCAGCAGCACCCATTTCTGTGGTACCAAAATCTGTTCTGGTTTGCTAATGCTGCCATTATGCAAAATACCAGAAATGGATTAGCTTTTATAAAGGGGGTTTATTTGGTGACAAATTTACAGTCTAAATGCTATGAAAATGTCCAAATGAAGGAAGGCCAATGGCATCCGGAAAACCTCTGTTAGCTGGGAAGGTACATGGCTGGTGCCTGCTTATCCCAGGTTGTGTTCCAGCTCCTCTCTCAGCTCCTGTGCATTCTTCAAAGTGTCTTTCTTGATGGCAGCCAAGAGAGAGACCTTCATTGGGACATTTTCTTGGCCTTCAGACTGTAGCTTTGTACCCAAATAAATCCCCCTTATAGAAGTCAATAATTTCTGATATTTTGCATAATGGCAGCATTAGCAAACCAGAACAGCTAGTAACATATATATGACCTGAATTTTCTCTTTTTAACCACATTCAAATATGTAATTCAGTGGTGTCAAATACATTCACACTATTGTGCCACCATCCTTTACCAAACACTTTTCCATCACCCCAAACATATACTCTGTTAATCAATTAAGCATTAATTCCCCATTCCCTACCCACATCCTGTCCCCTGGTAACCTATATTCTAGATTGTGACTCTATGAGTTTGCTTATTCTAATTATTTTTTATCAGTGAGACTATACGATATTTGTCCTTTTGTATCTGATTTATTTCACTCAACATGATGTCTTCAAGATTCATCCATGTTGTGGGATGTAGCAGAACATCATTCCTTTTAAGGGCTGAACAACATTCTATTGTATCACATTTGTTTTGTCAACTGTTGATAGACACTCAGTTGCTTCCATCTTTTGGCAATTGTGAATAATGCCACAATGAACATAGGTGTGAAAATGTTTGATTCCCTCCTTTCAATTCTTTGGGGTATATACCTATAAAAGGGGTTGCTGGGTCTTTCTGAGCAAACAACCAAACCATTTTCTATAGCGGCTGCACCATTTTACATTGCCACCAGATCCTCTCCAATACTTGTTATGTCCTATGTTTTTCTTGTGGGTGTGAAACAATTTTTACATGCATTTCCCTAATGGCAAATGATGATAAGCATGTTTACCATGTGCTTATTGGCCATCTGTATATCTTCTTTGCAGAAATGTCTATAAATTATTTTTTGCCCATTTTAAAATTGGGTTGTTTGTCTTTTTATTATTGATTTGTAGGATTTCTTTATTATTCTGCATATTAAATCCTTGCCAGATGTGTGGTTTCTAAATATTTTCCCCACTTCTGTAGGTTGTCCTTTTATTTTCATGATGAATTCTTCTGCCATGGAAAAACTTTTAATTTTAATGAGGTCCCATTTAGCTATTTTTTTTTTCTTTTGTTGCTTGTGCTTTGGTGTGAAGTATAAGAATCCATTGCCTAACACAAGGTCCTGAAGATGCCTCCCTGTTTTTTTCTAGAAATTTTATAGTTTTGGTGTTGATATTTAGTTCTTTTATCCATTTTGAGTTAATTTTTTGTATATGGTATGAGGTAGGAGTCCACTTTCATTCTCTTACATGTGGATAACCAGTATCCCAGCACCATTTGTTGAACAGAGTGTTCTTTCTCCATTGAATGGACTTAGCATCCTTATGAAAAATCAATTGGCCATAGATGTGAGGGTTTATTTCTAAAGTCTCAATTCGATTTCTTTGGTTGCTGTATCTGTCCTTGTACCAGTACCATGCTGTTTTGATTACTGTGGTTTTGTAATAAGTTTGAAAATCAGAACATGAGAGACCTCCAGCTTTGTTCATCTTCAAGATGGTTTTGGCTATTCAGGGCTCCTTACCCTTTCATATAAATTTGATGATTGGCTTTTCTATTTTTGCAAAGAAGGCTGTTAGAATTTTTATTGTAATTGCCTTGAATCTGTAAGTGACTTTGGGTAGAATTTAATCTTAATGATATTTGGTCTTCTAATCCATGAACATAGAATGTCCTTCCATTTATTTAGGTCTTTTTTGATTTCTTGCAGCAATGTTTTCTAGTTTTCCATTTATAAGTTCTTTACAACCTTGGTTCAATTTATTCCTAGATATTTCTTTTAGTTGCTACTGTAAATGAAATTGTTTCCTTGATTGCCTATTCAGGTTGTTCATTACTAATATACTACTGATTTGGGGGTGTTAATCTTGTACCTTGCCACTTTGCAGAACTTGTTTATTAGTTCTAGTAGCTTTACTGTGGACATTTCTGGATTTTCTATATATGGGATCATGTCATCTGCAAGTAGGGAAAGTTTTGCTCTTTCCTTTCCAATTCAGATGCTTTTTATTTCTTTTTCTTACTTAATTGCTCTGGCTAGAATATCCAGTATAATATTGAACAGCATTGGTGACGTGGCAGTAGGCATCCTTGTCTTGTTCCTGATCTTAGAGGGAAAGCTTTCAGATTTTCAATGTTAGTATGATGGTAGTGGTGGGTTTTTCATATATGCCCTTTGTCATGTTGAGGAAGTTTCCTTCTATTCCTAGTTTTCTAAGTATTTGTATCAAGAAGGATATTGGATTTTGTTAAATGACTTTTATGCATCAACCGAGGCTATCATGATGTGGTTTTTTTCCTTTATTCTATTTATGTGGTGTATTACATTCATTGATTTTCTTATATTGAACCACCCTTGCATACTTAGGGTAAATCCCACTTGAGCATGGTGTATAATTCTTTTACTGTGCTGTTGGATTCCGCTTTCTAGTATTTTGTTGAGGATTTTTGCATCTATATTCATAGGGAATATTGGTTTATAATTTTCTTCCCTTTTGCCATCTTTATCTTGCTTTGGTATTAATATGATACTGTTTTCATAGAATGAGGAAGTGTTCCCTCCTCTTTAATATTTTGGAAGAGTTTGTACAAGATGTGTAATTCTTCTTAGAATATTTGGTAAAATTTGCCAGTGAAGCCATTTGGTCCTGAGCTTTCTTTATTGGGAGTTTTTTGATTCCTTATTCAATCTCTTTCCTTGTTATTTGTCTGTTGAGATCTTCTATTTTTTCTTGAGTCAGTGTAGGTTGTTTGTGTTTCTAAAAATTTTTCCATTTTATAAAGGCTATCCAAATTATTACCATACAGTTATTTATAGTGTTCTTTTATAATCTGTGATGGTTAAGTTCATGTGTCAACTTGGCCAAGTGATGGTGCCCAGCTGTCTGGTCAGGCAAGCACTGGGCTAATCATTACTGCAAAGACATTTGTGGCTGGTTTATTAAATCATCAGTCAGTCGATTGCACCTGTGGCTGATTACATCAGTGAAGGGCATGCCTTCAGCAATGAGAGAATTCAATCAGCTGGATTTAATCCAATCAATTGAAGACTTTTAAGGGAGAAGAGAAAGAACTTTCATGTCCTCTTCAGCCAGCCAGCCTTTCCTGGGGAGTTCATCTAGGACCTTCAATGGAGTTGCCAGCTCGCTGCCTGCACTATGGAATTTGGATCCATGCATCCTGCCCTATGGAATTTGGAGTCATGCAGCCCCACAATTGCATGAGACACTCTTATAAAATCTCACATTACTGATATCTCCTGTTGATTCTGTTTCCCTAGAAACATACATAATCTTTTTTTGTGTTTACAGGGCCGGTAGTAATGGCCACCTTTTCTTTTCTGATTTTAGTAATTTGCATCCTCTCCATTTTATTCTCTTTGTCAGTCTAATTAAAGTTTTGTTGATTTTATTGATTTTTTAAAAAAAAATTTTGGTTTTGATGATTCTCTTCATTGTTTTTTTAATCTCTATTTCATTTATATCCATTCTAATCTTTGACATTTCCTTCCTCCTTCTTGCTTTGCCTCTAATTTGTGCTTCATTTTCTAGATCCTCCAGTTGTGAGGTGAGGTTTCTGATTTTAGCTCTTCCTTTTTCTTTAAGTAAACATTTAGAAATATATATTTCCCTCTCATCACTGCCTTTTCTGCATCCCACAAATTTTGATAGGTTGTGTTTTCATTTCCATTCTTCGCAATATGTTTCCCTTGTTATTTCTTCTTTGACTCATTGGTTGTTTAAGAGTGTGTTGTTTTATTTCCACATACATGTGAATTTTCCATTTCTCCCTCTGTTATTGATTTATAGCTTCATTCATTCTTGTTAGAGAATATATATTGTAAGATTTCAATATTTTTAAATTTCTTGAGACTTATGTTGTAAGCTAACATATGGTCTATCCTGGAGAAGCACATGTATTCTGATGCTGTTTGTTGAAGTGTTCTATATGTCTATTAGGTCTAGTTGGTTTATAGTATCATTCAAGTGGTCTATTTCAATATTGATCTCCTGTCTAAATGTTCTCTTCATTATTGAAAATGGTTTATTAGTATAGAACCATCAAGTCCTCCCTTCATACATGTCAGTATTTATATATTTTGTGGCTTTGCTATTGGGTACATATATATTTATAATTGTTATGTTTTCTGTTGAATTGACCCCTTTTTCAGTATATAATGGCCTTCTTTGTCCCTTGTAAAAATGTTTTACTTAAACTTTGTTTTATCCAATATTAGCATAACTACCAGTTCTCTTTGTTTATTATGTGCATGGTATATTTTTTCAATACTTTCACTTCAGTTCCTTGTGTCTTTGAATTTAAAGTGAATCTAGAAGCAGCATATAGTTGCGTTATACTGTTTTATCCACTCTGCCAATATTTGCTTTTGACTGGATAATTTAATTCATTTAGATTTAAAATAACTCCTGGATGCATGACTTTCTTCTGCCATTTTGCTTTTTAGTCCTTTAAGTCTTATGCCTTTTGGTCCTCAGTTCTTCCATTATCAACTAATTTCATATTAATTTGATTTTTGTAGTGTACCATTTTGAGTTTCTTCTCATTTCTTTCTGCAGATATTGTTCCTGATATTTTCTTTGTGATTACCTGGGGGCTTAAATTTAACATCTCAAATTTATAACAATAGCATTTTATTTGATACCAAGTTAACTTCAGTAGCACACACATATACTGTTACTATATTCCTCCATCTCCCAATCTTTTTGTTATACTTGTTACAAATCAACCTTTATTCATTATATGTCCAAAACCATAGATTTATCATTACTTTTTATTTATTCATATTTTAGGACCTGTAAGAAGTAGACAGTGGTATTACATACCAAAAAATGTAAAATAATAGTGCTGGTATTTGTAATTAACTAATTGATTACCTTTACCAGGAGTCTTTATTTCAATCCACTGTCTAAAATCCTTTCTTCTCAGTCTGAAGAACTCCCTTTAGTATTGCTTGTAGGGTAGGTCTAGTGGTGAGAGACTCCCTCAGCTTTTTAAAATCTGGGAATGTCTTAATCTCTCCATCTGACAGATATAAAATTCTTGGTTGGTTTTCTTTCACTACTTTAAATATTACATCCAACTGCCTTCTTGCTTCCATGGTTTCTGATGAGAAATCAAAATTTCATCTTATGGGTAATACTTGAATATACACGTTTCTTTTCTCTTGCAGTTTTCAGAACTATCTCCTTGTTTTTTTCTGGGAATACTCCTCTTTGAGTTTATCCTGTTTAGCGTTCATTGAGATTCTAGAATCTGTACATTCATTTCTTTCATTAAATTTGAGGAGTTTTCTGCCATTGTTTCTTGGATTATCCCTCAGCACTTTTCTTTCTTTCTTCTCCTTCTGGGATTCCTATAACGTATGTATTGGTACACCCGGTGGTGTCACGCAGGTTCTTAGGTTGTGTTCATTTTTTTCATTCTTTTTTTCTTTCTTCTTCAACTGGAATCACTTCAATTGTCTTGTCTTTGAGTTCATTGATTCTTTCTTCTACCAGCGCCAATCTGCTGTTGAAACCTTCTAGGGAATTTGTCATTTCATTTATTGTGGTCTTCAACTCCAATATTTCTGTTTAGTACCTTTTTTAAAATTTCTCTCCCTTTATTGAGATTCTCATATTGTTCATTCATCATTTTCCTGATATAATTTTGTTCTTTATCTTTTGTTTTTTTTTTTTCTTTTATTTCCTTGATAATATCGAGAACCTTTTTTTAAAGTCTTTGTCCAGTATTCCAAAGTCTGGTCTTCTTTGTTGATGGTTTCTGGATTTTTCACTTTTTCCTTTGGGTGAGCATCACTACCTGTTTATTATCTCTTGTAATCTTTTGTTGCACATTGTACACTTTAATATTTGAAAGTGTTGAACTTGGGATTTAGACCATGAGCTGTCTGTTCCTTAAGTTTGTACCCAGCTAGTTATATGTAGAGATTTCCTTGAGTGCCAGGGGCTAACAAAGACAAATCCACCAATTAAAAAAACACCTTTCACAGTCTTCATAAATTGGCTCTGTGTTGGTTCATACTCTCTTTCAGAATTTAGCCCTCCTATCAAGAAGGTTCTGCCCAAGATGAAACTGACATGCCTGGTCCTCTCTGTTTTCTGATAATGTGTCTTATCATAGTTTTTTGCTTGCTTCTGGCCTTAGGAATTTCCCCATTTATAGGAATTGAATGTCCCATTTAATTTCTATGAAATAGACTTTTTCCCTCTCCTAGGTGCTCTAATTGTTTGTCTTAAAGCAGGTAATCCTTTGCCCCAGGCCACTTTGACTTAATTGTTTCTTACACTGCTTTAGCTGTCTATAAGCTAGTTTCCTGGTTCAGTTTTCAGACTGCCACTGGATAGATTGGCACTGACATACAAGCACTGCATATGTGCTTCCTTCAGAATAGACCCAAGGACCCACAAAGGAGGGATGGGCTAGCTCCATACTTGTATTAGTCAGGGTTCTCTAGGGAAACAAAAACAATAGGAGATATCTGTAAATATGAGATTTTATAAAAGTGTCTCACACAAATGTAGGGATGCATGAATCAAAATTCCATAGGGCATATGCATGAGTCCAAATTCCATAGGGCAAATGCACAAGTCTAAATTCTGTAGGGTGGTCACATGAGCTGGCAACTCCACTGAAGGTCTTCGGTGAACTCCCCAGGAGAGGCTGGCTGGCTGAAGAAGAAGTGAAAGTTCTCTCTTCTCCCTTAACAGTCTTCAACTGATTGGATTAAATCAAGCTGATTGGATTCTCTCATTGCAAAAGACACTCCCTTAGTTGATCATAGATGTAATCAGTCACAGAAGCAATCAATTGACTGATGATTTAATAAATCAACCTTCTGGTTTATTAACCAGCCACAAAATGTCCTTGAAGTATTCTTTAGGCCAGTGCTTGCTTGACTAGACAACTGGGCACCATCACCTGGCCAAGTTGACACACAAACCTAAACCACCACAATACTGCATGAGCCTGGGATTGGGGGCACAGGCAGCAAGGGTGCAAGGAGTGTCTCACTATTTTTAAATATGTGTTTCCTTTATTCAGCACTTGTCCAGTTATTGCAGCCCTTTAACTGTTTTCCAGAGTTCTGAGGAAGATGGCTTTGCCAGGTTTTTTAGTTTTTCAGAGATTCTGTGGGAGAACAGCACCTGGATCATTATGCTGCCACCTTGGTTGACTGGAAGCTATAACATCCTGGGCTTCTTATTTTTAATGTGTACAGTGGGGATAATGCTAAAAATTATTTCAAAGGAGTGTTAAGTGTTTGGAATAGTGCCTGGCACTCGCATTATCTCTTCAGTGAGAAAAGATAGATACTCAATGTCTAAGTTCTATTCCATTCTAAAATTACGTACAGTAATTTACAAACCATCACCTACTCAAAAATACACAAAAATATGGACAGCTTCAAGAGTCTAAATTTTATAAATTTTGTAACTGGAAGGCACTGTGTACAGATAATCTATTGCAAACTACATTATCTAGTACAGAAATCCTTTCTGCAAATTCTACAATGTGTTGTCATTCACTCTATGAGCATCCTGAATGAAGGGTAACACCTCTCAGGATGACCCAGTACATTACTGGAAACTCCTTTAGATTACAAAGTTCTTTATGTTGAATAAACAGCCACCTCCTGATAACTTCTGATTGGTAACTTCCATGTAGTCTCTTTCCCTTGCTGGACACAATGGAGGACACTAAAATACAAAATCACCATGTTGATTGTGTTTTTGCCTTTGGATTTTGAGTATCCAAAGAAGGAGATTCTCTCAATAAATTTCTTCTCTCTTCCCTAGGACAATCTCTACAGAAAAACATACATTCCATTAAGCACTTAAAATAAGTGGAATCTGTTTTCTAGTTTTCACATTAATAGCATACTAAATCAAGAATTTATGAGATTAAAACTAACCTTAGGAAATTAAGAAGTCTGGCAACTTTACGAAATTAATAAATCTGTCTTTACTATGTGATATGAGATTATGGGATAAAACTTAGTAATGGCTTTTTTTTCTCATTTTGTTAATTTAGAGAAAGTATAATAAAAGCTTAATAGAGTATTTCTAGGATTCGCCCTCAAGGAGAAAGGTTGGATAAATGGATAATGACTTCCAAAACCTGAAATGACAATTTAGATTTGATGAGAAGGTTTATGATGTCATGCCAGGAAAAAAATAATTTCACTATAAAGGTCCCACAATTCATGCACATTAGCGATCAAAAGAGTAGTTGCTGATGTAAATGTATTGACAGGTACTAATAACATATAATGATTAATAATAAATTACTGACTTCTATCTTCTTTAGGGGCTTCTTAAAATTAAATAGATGTTGTGAGTGTACTAAAGTGGTATGTTTCTCCTATTTACACTTTAATTCCCAAGCATTAAATCTTTCTATTATGACAAACAAATCACTCAGACAAAAAAAATTCCTCAAGAGTTAAGTTAAGGAATTTGGAAGACTTGATATCAGATTGGCAGCAAAGAGGCCACAACTGGAATAAAGGATTGAAATAGATGAGAATAGGTTAGAGGATGGCAAATGATGATATGTTTGGCCAATTCAAATGGACCATTTAGGTGTGAATATGAAAGAAAGTGCAAGTAAAAACCAGTGGAATTCAGTATCCTGGAAACATAACACTGAATAAAGCATACAGTCTGTAGGTACCTAGAATGCTTTTGTTGTTTATTGCTATATACCCAGTGCCTAGCACAATGCCTGATACCATAGTGGATGCTTAGTAATTACTGTGTGAGTGAATGAATGAATGAATGAATGTGTGAGAAACAAGTAGGCCACAGGAGGGAAAGTGTCAGGGTGTTGGGAAGCTCAATTTTGATATAAAGACAGGACATATTAAATTGGCTGATGTTTCTGGCAGTCTAGATGTGAGGTATCATGGGCAAGACGCTAGTAATAGGGGTAAATTAAAAGAGGCCATTCAACATATGTAGAATGAATAAATAAGAAGTTATCACTGAGAATATGTGCAAAGGGTATCTTTGCAATCCTTCTGACTGTATGTGGGGGACAAAAAGTTATGATACAGTAAGGATCTGGGGAATTTATAGAAGAGCAAAAAGTAGAAGGACATCTGATTTTGTGATGCTGAGTTTTAAGGGATGATGGTGTTGGTGTGGCCTGTACCTAAGGGAAAAGCAGCACAGATACATGACTCATTAACAGTAGCTGGACACCAACAGATGGTCATTTAATAGAGATGAGAGGCACATGAGACAGCAGGAAAAGGACCTGCTGAAAACTATAATTTAAAGGATAGAAGATTCCAAAGACTTGAATGCTGAACCCAGGAGAGTTACAAGGAGAAGAAATGACCCCTAAAATTACAAGCACCTCACAGTTAAAACTGAATATTGTAGTTTTTGTTTTCTCAGAGAGGGCTGTAGTGACCTAGGAAAAGTATATGCCAACAGAAGTAAAATTGCTATCATAGAATCCAAAATCTTAAAAGAGAGCAATGAACCAAAGCATATTTTCTCCCTGGGTTGCTATAAGCTGTTTCCAATTCACAGATTTATCAATGAACATACTGTAACTGTGCAGCCTCTATCTCACTATTGAATTATTTAAATACCAATTTCTTTTAATACATGTGAAAAAGCTGTTTGAAAGCTATATTTTTCAAATTTAGTGCACTGCCCTATGGAGGACAGTTTTATAAACAGAAAAAGATATATTAGCTTATACATACATAATAGTGATAAGCCTAAGATAACACAGAGCAATTTCCCATCAAAATAATAAGCTTACCTGGGAGACGTAGATATACTTGCTGGTCCTTATCAGGGGAATAATAGACTTGCTGCACTCAGTTATGTTGATTCAACATGCGTGAGTGTGTAAAACATTTCTGTGTGCAAAGGAAAATTATTGCAATAAACTGCCTCATTTAGATCCTTTAAATATTTGTAATAAATTTATTTCACTACTTGAATGCCTTATATAAAATTATATTATTAAATCATTCAAGATTTCACCGATTTAGGGGGTAATTGCTGAATTTTAACGTAGGTATAGATTAACCAGGTTCTTCTGGAGTTTGTAAATATAGTGCCTTAGACACTTTGACTTGGTAGCACCTTTGCTACAGGTAAAATGAGGGTACAAGTGGGTGACAAATAATATCATTCTATTATACTTGTACTAGCTTGGTTATATAATAAATATAGCCAAAATGAGAACCTTTAAAAATAAACTCTGGATGTGTACTTCTCTAGATAAATAAATCACTAATCAAAATCATTTTTACTTCAGATGGTATATTTATAATAAAAGATGCATGTTAAGGGAGCACTTGTACATCAAAAATTTGCTGGACCATGAACAATGGCCAGATCATAGCAAATAAGGGACAGTCTTGAAGTCTCCCTTCTCTCCATGAAGGAGTGTTCCAGTTTTGCTAGTGCTGCTGTTATGCAAAATACCACAAATGGATTGGTTTTTATAAAGGGGACTTAAGAAGTTACAAATTTACAGTTCTAAGGCCATAAAAGTGTCCAGACTAAGGCATCAACAGATGATACCTTCACTGAAGAATGGCCAATGGCGTCCAGAAAGCCTGTCAGCTGGGAAGGCACGTGGCTGGCATCTGTTGATCCCAGGTTGTATTCCAGCTCCACTCTCAACTCCTGTGTGTTCTTGGTTCTTTCTCCCAGGATATTTCTCTCTAAGTGCCTGGGAGTCCTGTCTTAGAGTAGCCTGGAGCAAACTCTGGGCTTCAACTTGCAGCTAAACGTTCTTCTGTCTGCATCTCCAAGTATCTCTAAGCGTCAGTGTCAGCAAGTGTCTGGGCCTGTGTGGCTCTTTTAAAGGACTCCAGTAAACTAATCAAGATCCACCCTGAATGGGCAGGGCCAAATCTCCATGGAAACATTTAATCAAGAGGTCACACCCTAATCAAAAACATTAATCAACCTGCCACCACAAGATTGCATTAAAGAATATGGCTTTTTCTGAGGGACACAATATATCCAAACCAGCACAAAAAGGTATTATGGCTAGGCCTATAAAATTCTCCCCTGTTAACTTTGAACAACATTGTGAAACCTGTTTTGTGTCCTCCACTGTGTTGTGTAATCTTGTAGGATTTCTTAAAGGATTTTGCATCCAGTCTTTGGATACAAGGAGACTGTCATTCAAAAGACATCCTAAATTGAGGCTACCAGATGTTTTACCCCCACAGTAAATCAGAGAACAAGGATAATTTGAATATTCTGCATATATTTACATATCAGTGTCAAAAGTTCCTAACTCCAATTATGTAAAATAAAATTAATTATTGCCTCTACTGCAAAGCCCATATTCAAACCCAGTATTCAGGGCATGACAGCCCTCAAGATCCCTAGCATATATTGAAGCCAATTAGTTTGATTTCATCTGGGAATAGGGCTAGGCAGCCTACCTGTATTAAGAAGATAGACACTCAAACATGGGGAGGCAGAATCTGGGGAGAGAGACTCAAAGCTGCTTTGCCCTGAGCTTCTGTGTTGTATTATTTTTCCCGGTGAAAATTGCAATTGCACATATTTACACATCCTGCATATTCCTACACACATGCAAATACTTTCTTGTTGTTCCTGTGTTCTGTTGGTGAATGAGTGATGTTCTTGGTTAGGTTGCTTATTCTAGTTCCTTGAAGCAGCAGAGAACAAATATACCTTCTTGGTGTTAAAACTACTGTGTTTTCCCACCTCTGCATTACCACACTGTGTGCTGCCAGGAAATCCCTTTCCTTTCCCTTACCTGCCTTTAGAAATTCTTCTAATCAGCCCTCAGAATCAGTATGATCAAACTATTAACAGCTTAGGCTTTGTAGTCAGACAGAGCTTGTTTTAAATTTCACATTTGCTTAGGTGGCCTTGGTTAAGTTGTTGCCTGCTTTGAGGTCGGGATTTCTTGTGCATTCATTAAAAAGTGAAATATTTCGTCTCCGAGGGCTGTTGCAAAGATTAAATAAAATGTCATTGCTAAATGCCAAAACTTAGTTTTTATCAAAAAAAAAAAAAAAAAAAAAAAAACCATATTCATTCCTCTTTCCTTAAGTCTCAGTCCAGGTGTTAGTCCAGTGAGCAGTCTCCCTGTGGACTCAGGGGTAATAGGGTGCCACCCCCTATTACCTATTAAGAGAGGTGCCTTTATAACCTCTCTTCTCACATTATACTGCACTTGTTTGCTAAGAGTGCCCTGAGGGCCTAACATCTAATAGGCCCTCCTTCAGTGGCTGCTGAATTGTGGAAGGTGGTAAGGATGACCACAGGAAGGTGCAAGACATAGCAGGATGCATATTACTCAAAATTGTGGAAACTTAATCCACAAGCAGGCATCTCATCTCCCTCTGCAAAGTAATTTGATGAGGGCTTTACTTCAGAGTAGCTAGAAGTATTGAGATAATTACAGCATCCATTAACAAATTGGAGGAGGCTATGCCCCAATCTCTCTGGTCCCTGTCCTCCTGGCAAGGGTAAAATTGAGAGGTCAGCTTGGGAGTATCAGTGGAATTGAGAGATGTCTATGAGTGCCATATGAAATTAACCCAGGGGAAAACCCTGGGGAAGCTCTGTGTATTTCATCTGGATTAGTCAGGCAGTACACTGGCACAGACCAACTTTAAGTGGATACAGCTCTTAGTATATGTACATCTATCTCAAAATTTCCTAATAATGTGCTTACCTTAAGAAGCAAAGCTATTTCACTCTAGCTAGTCCACCAGTGGTGTCTTAACTAGGATGTACCAATAGGTGCACCAGATGATCTATTGGGCTGGGAGAAAAGAAATTAAAGCTTGTATTTATATTAGTATTTACCTCATTCTTTTTAAATTTCTATTTGCCTGTGTTTTATTATGTGCAATATAGTAGAATATGTATATAATCTATAAATGTGTAAACTTATATAGGGGACTCCATGTTTGTTTGTTGATGGGGTAAAGATGGTTTGAGTGACTAATACAGTTTTCCCTTTCCTTTCCTAGACTGTTGTGTACTTGCTAGACAAAGCTAACTTCAGCATGCTCAAGAGGAAGCAGAGTTCCAGGGTGGAAGCCCAGCCAGTTACTGACTTTGGTCCTGATGAGTCTCTCTCAGACAACGCTGACATACTCTGGATTAACAAGCCAGTAAGCTTCTTTTTTGAAGTATGGAGAAGCACATATTGATACAAGGGAAATTTGATGAATATGAATCACAAGTCATGTACGCTTGGCTTTGCAATGTCTCTCTGAGCTGCAGTGGAGTAGGATGAGTCTTGGAGTCTGGAAGTTGAGAACAAATGAATTGAAAATGAGGTGTCGCTGTGACTTACTCACATGGGAACATATGCAAGGCACTCAGGTTCCCTCCCCTCCCTCATCTGCACACACTGTCCCAGAGTCACATGGTGTATGGACAGTACTACTTCTCAGGCTGATCCAAAGCTGTAGTTCAAGAAGAGTAACCTAGTCTTAACAAGCTTCCTTTACTCATAGTTTGCAACATGCATGAATCTGTGAGAAGATATTCAAATATTTGGAATTAAAGGTCTCCTTCTGAGGTGCATGCTTTGACTAAAAGTAAAGGTTAATGAGATATTAGATAGTGTCTTTGAAGGACTTTGTAATTTTCTCTGATGAGAAAGTTGATAAGAACTAAAGGGGGAAGATCTGCTATAGCAGGTGTCATATACTAGACAGTATAGCAACTAGAACTAAGCTGAAATGGCATATTAACAGGTCTTGGAAACTCAATTCTACAATACAAAGTAGGATCAACTTAATGATTAAACTCATAGTGGAGGCTGAGGTAATGAAATGAAAGGAACTGCTACCTCCCTCAATGTTTCCCAAATTATGATAAAAATCATCTGCTTCACCTCCTTGCCCTTCCTGATTCTTTCTTCTTTGAATCTTCCCTTTAGACTACTTCCCCAGCCTACTCAATTTCTTTCTACGACCCAGATTTTCTTACATTACCCTTCTGCCCTACTGTCAATGAAACATCCCTATTGCTTACATTGTAATGTTAAATACTAATGTTAGTATTGTGTTCAAGGCCCTTTATTCTTGGGGTCTCCCCTGCCAGGGACACCCCCTTTCCTATATCTATACACCACATGCTTGAGCCTCATCAGGTGACTTCTTGTTCCTCCAAGTTCTCTAGCTTGTTCACATTTGCTTCCTTTGCTCATGTTGTTCCTTTGCCTGGAAAGCCCTTTCCCAGCTCCTCTGGAGTCAAACCTTCTTCATCCAGTAAGTCCAGCTCAGATGTCACCCATGCCCCAAGTCTCCTCTGAAAGGCTCCTCGTTTCACTCTCCCCACCACAGACAGAATGAACCTTTCCTCTCTGTAGCAATTATTTGATTTTGTATTTGCCTATAAATATAATATATATACACATGTACATACACACATACGTTTTGTTTATTAGACTGTGAAGTAGATATGGATCAGAACTATGTTGTTTCCATTTTTATGCCCTCAGAGAGCAACATAATTCTGACACATAGTAGGCCTTCAATTCATGTATAGAGAATTGAATGATACAGAGGACAAACCACGAACTTTTGTTAGTGTCCACCATATAGATAGTTTTCTGGGAAATTCTGAAGAAACTGGTAATCTAGATGTCAGCCATGAGTCACTTACTAAAATATGAATGCTTAATTTTTAATTATTTCTTCAGATTTTAAAACTCACATTTGTGATGGAAGAGCCCATCCTTTGAAGCTCTTTTGTGTAATTAGATCCTTTATGTTGGAAGTCCAGAGGGGGCTAAATTCACACATTGATGTTTTTTGAAGCACTTCCAAATGGCATGAAAAGAACATTAAATCTTAAAATCAATTGAATTACCAGTGATGTATGTTATGGGATTAGTAGCATTATTTCTTCATGCAAATATCATAAATGTCAGATAAATATTACAATCTGCTTACCAGCTTGTAAGAGTGTGACTCTTAAAATTCTTAGTCTTTTCTATTTTTTTTAATCTTAGATGCTTACTGATATTCATAGCTGCAGACACCATGTCCATCTACTAAAAGAAAATTAAAACATCCATTTACAGGGGGAGCATAAAGATTAATAAGACTTCATATATGCCTAGAATAAGTAATAAATAAAATATTTAAATTATGTTTAAGAATTGGGTCGCTTTTCACTGTGCTGGAATAGTTAACTACTAATATTAATTGTGTGGGCTTAGCATGTAGATTCAAGTAAGTATTTTTTATCCCAGTTATTAATCTTAATAATAAAGTGATATGTGTAAATGATTATTCTTCCTACACATGTACACAAACACACTTATCTTTTAAATTTCTACTTCTTTATGTTGGAGTTAAGGAAAAATCTTCAGATAGCTGGTATGCAGCTACTGTTGCACAGATATGCCTAGTAAAGATTTGGAAGCAATGTCTGGACTGAATTTGTATAAAATGTGTTCTCCAAAATAAAGGTGAAAGTCCATTTATTATCTTTTTAACATGTGAGATGAGATAAGGTTTAAAAACTGAATGTTTGTACAAGATAATACATATAAGTTATAAATAGAAAGAAACTTTACATAGGGGAACTGTTATGTATCAATCCATTTAAAAAACATTTGTGATATACTAGGATAGGCCATTGTGCCTCTACATATTGAAGAAGTTACTGTAAAGGTAATACGATCCCAGACTCTAAGTGCTCATAGTATATTTAAAAAGCATAAAAATAAGAGCAAATCAAGTTTCTACAGGAGTATACTTATACATATTCTAATGAATCAGGATCTTCCTACCTGTGTCCTTATGTACTAGAAAGTATTAGAGACTTTGGGGTAGCCTAACTGGGTTCAAATTAGGCTTTGACTTTTATTAAGGCATGAACATGGAAAAATCTCTTAACCTTTCTGAGTCTCAATGTGTTTATGTGGAATTTAGGTTGCTTTGAAAATGTGAAAATATTTAGCACATTACACACGCTTAATAAACATCAGTTTCCTTCTTCCTTGCCTCTATAGTAGTAGAATACTTTCAGTATTATGTTTTCCACATAGGGTGGTTCACACTACAGATTTAAGAGATGATTTTATGGTGTCAAACACTAATGCTGAACTATTATTACAGTGGGTTCACTCTTTGCTGCGCATCTGTGCCATCATCAGCGTCATTTCGGTTTGTATGAACACACCAATGACGTTTGAACACTACCCTCCTCTCCAGTACTTGACTTTCACTCTGGATACTTTACTAATGTTTCTCTACACGGCGGAGATGATAGCAAAAATGCACATCCGTGGTATTGTCAAGGTGAGTGTTTTCATGTTGTTTAAACTAATAACCACAATGCACTGAAAATCTTACTCAGTTTAAGAATAATATTTTCATGTTAATGTCAGTGAAACAAAACATCTCTTGATTTTGTCCCTATTGAAATCCTTTTTTAAAAAAACTCAGGACTCTGGAGATTGGTAAAGATGCTTAAGAAGATTAAAAACTATTAATAAATTACATGAGGCACAAAACCTTGGGATATGAGGGAGGGAGCTAGATGGCCAGATTGCCTGCTTTGTGAAGTCCAAAGCAGTGTCTTTCTTGTCACCTGAAGACCTCAGGACCTGACATAGTGCCTGGCCCAGAATAGGAACTTTATTGTTTATTTATAGAATGCAAAATAAATGTTACATGGTAAAGTTAGAAAGATGTGATATTCAGTGGAATGCCAGTAACCTGAAGATCTTAAAGATATCAAGAGATAGAAATAAAGGACATGAGATTGAAAGTAATTCCAGGACTATGAGGAAGTCTAGCATGAAATAGGCACCACTGGAAGATACAGAAAAGAAAAGCCAAGTAAACATGTCTGTCCCAGGGTATCTCTTCCTTCTGTAGCAATAACCTTAATAACATTTAAAAATATGTAAAGGGTGCAGCCCCTCAAGTACTTCAAATTGCACTATTTAGGGAGAGAGTGGCATGATAAAGTGGCAAGATGGGCTATAGGGTCTGACAAGTAATAGATTTGACACAAATACTGGATTGTTACACATTTACTAACTATAACTGTATCATTATCTCAAGTTAGGTAACTTTGGTGGAAAGGTGCCTCCTTTTATACCCAGATTTGAGGAATTGAATGGGATTATGCATAACAACTAATTATCAGTCATTTCATGTGTCTGTTTCCCTTCATTCATTATATGCTGAACTTTAAAAAGTGTGATTATAGACAAAGTGTTAATGTGTTCATCTTTGTCTTTTTATAGTGGACACTTTCATACTATTAAAAATAGTCTACAGCTTACCTTAGGTTTCACTGTTTGTGTTGTACACTTCTATTTTTAAAAAAAATTTATTCCAGTAACATACCTTCAACCTAAAATTTCCCCTTTTAACTAAATTCAAACATACAATTAAGTGGTGGTAATTACATTCACAATGCTGTGTTACTATCACCACCATCCATGGCCAAAACTTTTCCATCACCCCAAGCAGAAACTCTGTAACATTAAGTACTGTCTCCCCATTCCCTACCCTACCTCAGCCCCTGGTAACCTGCATTCTCTTTTCAGACTCTATGAATTTGCATATTCAACTTATTTCGTATCAATGAGATCACACAATATTTGTCCATTGTGTCTGGCTTATTTCACTCAATTATATCTTGAAGGTTCATCCATGTTGTAGCAAATAGAAGAACTCTGTTCCTTTTTATGGCTGAATAATATTCCATTGTATGTATAAGGCACATTTTGTTTACCATTCACCTGTTGATGGACACGAGTTGCTTCCATCTTATGGAACTTGTGAACAATGCCATTATGAACATTGGTATGCAAATATCTTGAGTCCCTGCTTTCCATTTTGGGGGGACATAACTAGAAAGGTCATATGGTAATTCTACACTTAACTTTCTGAGGAATGGCCAAACTGTTTTCCACGGCTGCTGCAGCATTTTACATTCCCACCAAAAATGAGCAAGTGCTCCTATTTTTCCATAAACTCTCCAACACTTATTTTCCGTTTTTAAATAATAGCCGTTTTAAACGGTGGGAAATAATTTTGATTTACATTTCCTTAATGGATAATGATGATGTGCATCTTACCATGTGCTTATTAGTCATTTGTATATCTTTTTTGCATAAATGTCTATAAAAGTCTTTTGCCCATTTTTTAATTGGTTGCCTTCTTCTTGTTGAGTTGAAGGATTGCTTTATATATTCTGGATACAAACCCTTATAAGGAATGTGATTTCCAAATATTTTCTCTTGTACCATAGATAACCCTTTTTAGGTTTTAATGTATTGGAATAGCTAGAAGTAAATACCTGAAACTATCAAACTGCAACCCAGTAGCCTTGACTCTTGAAGACGATTGTATAGCAATGTGGCTTACAAGGGGTGGCAGTGTGATTGTGAAAGCCTTGTGGATCACACTCCCTTTATCCAGTGTATGGATGGATGAGTAGAAAAATGGGGACAAAAAACTAAATGAAAAATAGGTTGGGAGGTGGGGGATGATTTGGGTGTTCTTCTTTACTGTTATTTTTATTCTTATTTTCACTTTTTCTGGTACAAGGACATTGTTCAAAAAATAGATTGGGGTGATGAATGCATAACTATATGATGGTACTGTGAACAATTGATTTACGCTTTGGATGATTGTATGGTATGAGAATATATCTCAATAAAATTGGATTAAAAAAAATCAATTGGCCATAGGGTTTATTTGTGAACCATAATCCAATTCCCTTGTTCTATATGTCTGCACTTGTGCCAGTCCCATGCTGTTTTGATTACTGTAACTTTGTAATAAGTTTTAAAATCGAGAAGTGTGAGTCTTCTAACTTCGTTCTTATTTTTCAAAATAGCTTTGGCTCTTCAGGGCCCCTTAACCTTCCACATGAATTTGATAATTTGCTTTTCCATTTCTGCAAAAATTTTGGTTGGGATTCTGTTGAATCTGTAAATTGCTTAGTTAGAATTGACATCTTAAATATTTATTCTTCCAATCTATGAACATGGAATGTCCTTCCATTTGTTTAGATTTTCTTTGATTCCTTTTAGCAATGTTTTATTCTTTTCTGTATGTAAGTCCTTTATATCCTTGGTTAAATTTATTCTAGCTATTTTATTCTTTTAGTTGCTATTGTAAATGGAATTTTTTCTTGATTTCTGCTTCAGATTGTTCATTACTCATGTATAAATCACTAGTGATTTTTGCATCTTGATTTTGTACCCTGCCACTTTGTGGAAATTATTTATTAGCATTAGTAGCTTTGTTGTAGATTTTTCAGGATTTTCTGTATATAGGTTCATGTCATCTGCAAATAGGAAAAGTTTTGCTTCGTCCTTTCCGATTTGGATGCCTTTTATTTCCTTTTCTTGCCTAATTGCTCTGTATAGAACTTGGAGTACTGTGTTGAATAATAGTGCTAATAGTGAGCATCCTTGTCTTGTTCCCGATCTTAGGGGAAAGGCTTTCACTCTTTCACCATTGATTATGATGTTAACGGTGGGTTTTTCATGCATGTCCTTTATCATGTTGAGGTAGTTTCCTTCTATTCCTAGTTTTCTAAGTGTTTTTACTAAGTAATGGAACTGGATTTTATTGAATGCCTTTTCTGCATCAATTGAGAAGATATGTGGTTATTTTTCCCTTTATTCTAAGAATATGATGTGCTACATTAATTGATTGTCTTAAGTTTAACCACCTTTGCATACCTGGGATAAATTCCAATTGATCATGGTGTACAAATCTTTTAACATGCTGTTGGATTCAGTTTGTTGGTATTTTGGTGAGGATTTTTGTATCTGTAAGGGATATTGGTCTGTAATTTTTTTCTTTTGGTATCTTTATCTGGTTTTGGTGTTAGTAAGACACTGGCCTCAGAGAATGAATTTGGAAGTGTGCCCTCTTCTTCAAAGTTTTGGAAGAGTTTGTGCAGGATTGTTGTTAATTTTTCTTGGAATGTTTGGTAAAATTCACCAGTAATGCTATGTGATCCTGGGCTTTTCTTTGTTGGGAGATTTTTTTTACTTGATTAAACCTCTTCACTAGTTATTAGTCTGTTGAGATCTTCTGTTTCATTTTGCGACAGTGTAACAGTTTGTATGTTTACAGGAATTTGTCCATTTCATCTAGGTTATCTAATTTTTTTGTTGTAAAATTCTTCATAGTATCCATTTATAATCCTTTTTATTTCTGTGGTTCCAGTAATAATGCACCTCCTTTCATTTCTGATTTTGGTTATGTCCTCTCTCTTTTTTTCTTTGTCAGTCTAATTAAAGGTTTGTTGATTTTATTGATCCTTAAAGAACAGACTTTTCGTTTTGATGATTCTTTTTTTATTCTCTAATTCATCCATCTCCCCTCTAATCTTTGTTATTTTCTTCCTTTGCTCACATTGGGTTTAGTTTGCTCTTCTTTTTCTAGATCCTCCAGTTGTGATGTTAGTTTTCTGATTTGAAATCTTTCTTCTTTTATAATGTAAGCATTTAGAGCTATAAATTTCCATGTCAGCACTCTTTTGCTGTATCCCATAAGTTTTGGCATGTTATGTTTTCCTTTACGTTCACCTCAAGATATTTCTTAATTTCTCTTGTGGTATCTTCTTTGACCCTTTCTTTGTTTATGAGTATATTGTTGAATTTCCTCATATTTGTGAATTTTCCAGGTCTTCCTCTGTTATTGATTCCTACCTTCATTCCATTGTGGTTGAAGATGATATAGTGCATGATTTCAGTTTTTAAAATCCATTGAGACTTGTTTGTGTCCTAGCATATGATGTACCCTGGAGAATGACCCAGGTGCGATAGAGAAGAACGTGTATTCTACTGCTATGGGGTGAAGTGTTCTATATACATCTGCTAGGTCTAGTTGATTTAGAGTATTGTGGTTTTAGTAACTATTTCCTCATTAATCTTCTGTCTAAATGTTCTATACATTGATGAAAGTGGTGTGTTGAAGTCTCCTACTATTAATGTAGAACTGTTTATTTCTCCCTTCAAATCTGTCCTTATTTGCTTCATGTATTTTGTGGCTCTGCTGTTAGGTTGCATATATATTTATAATTCTTAAATGTCTTCTTGTTGAATTGACCCCTTTGTCAGTATATAGTTTCTTTCTCTGTCTCATTTAATTTTTTTTTACTTAAAGTCTGTTTTATCTGATACTAGTATAGCCACCACAGCTCTCTTTGGTTTACTGTTTGCAAGGACTTCTTTTATTTCTGTCCTTTCACTTTCAACCTACTTGTGTCTTTGAATTTAAGATGAGTCTCTTATAAAGAATGTATAGTTAAATACTGTATTTTTATTCATTCTGCTACTCTCTGCCTTTTGCCTGGAGAGTTTAATCTATTTACATTTCAAGTAACTACCTATAATACAAGACTTTCTTCTGCCACTTTACTATTAAGTCTTTGAAATCTTACACATTTTCTATATCTAAATGCATCCCTTAATGCCTACTTTAATATTTATTTGATCTTTTAGAGTGAGTGTACCACTTTGAGTACCTTCTCATTACTTTCTGTATATATTTTTAGGATATTTTATTTGTGATTACCACAGTGCTGAAATTAACATTATGAATCTATTACAATCACATTTGATTTGATACCCACATAATTCGAATGGCATACAAAAACAATGTTCCTATACCTCTTTGCATCCCCCCACCTTTTTTGTTGTAACTAGTAACAAATTATATCTTTATACACTTGATATTCAAAAACATATATTTATCATTAACTTTTATGCATTTGGACTTTAGATCCTGTATGAGGTAAAAAGTTGAGGTACTCACAAAAAAATAGAACAGAATAGTACTGGCATTTATAATTATCCATATGGTTATCATTACTGGAGATCTGTATTTCTCTATGCTATTTCTATCCACTGTCCAGTGTCATTTCCTTTCAGTCTGAAGAACTCTCTTTAGCATTGCTTGTAGGGCAGGTATATAGTGAAAAACTCCCTAAGCTTTTATTTATCTGGAAATGCCTTAATATCACCTTCATTGTTGAAAGACAGTCTTGCCAGATATAAAATACTTGGCTGGCAATTATTTTTTCCAGCACATGAAATATTTAATCCCACTGACTCCCTGCCTACATGGTTTCTGGTAAGAAATCTGTACTTAATTTTATTTGACCTCTCTTGTACATACAGGTTGCTTTTTTCTTGCAGCTTTCAGAAATCTCTCGTCTTTGGCATTCGACAGTTTGACTAGTGTTTTGGCATGGTTCTCTTTAATCTAATTTGGGAGGTGTCCTGTTACTTTTTTAAAAAAGTAATCCTTCCACCTCTTTCTCTTTTGCTTCTCCTGTGACTCCCGTAATGTGTATATTGATGCACGTGATAGTTTACTACAGGTATCTTAGGCTCTGTTCACTTTATTTCATTCTTTTTACTTTCTGCTTCCCAGTTTGGATCATTTCAATTGTCTTGTTTTCTACTTCACTGATTCTTCTGCCAGCTCTAAGCTGCTATTGAAACTGTCTAGGGAATTTTTCAATTCAGTTATTGTGTTATTCAACTCCAGTATTTCTGGTTTTTTTTCTTTTTACATTTTCTATCTCTTTATTGAGAGTCTCATATTGTTCATTAATCATTTTCTTAAAAACTTTTAGTTCTTTCCTTGTTTTTTTAAATCTGTATTTTAATTTATAACACTCTTATTTAGTTCATGTGCTGTCAGTTCCTTAAGTTTGTATCCAGCTGGTGATATGACAGAAATGTCCTTGAGTGCTAGGAGGTAATAAAATCAAATCAATTAAAAATATATCTTTTACAGTCTTTGTTATGCAGCTCTACTTTGGGGGATGCTTTCCTTTAGAGTTTATACCTCCTATCAGGAAGATCACCCTGAGATGAAATTTGGAGTTTTTCTCCATCTTTTCTGGACCTGTGCCCTGCCATGGCTTTGTATTTGTGGCCATAGGAATTCCCCATACTGGAATCCGAATGCTACTTCTACTCCCTAAGGAATAGACTTTACCTCCCTCCTGGGTGCTCTATTGTATTCCTTAATGCCAGCAATTCTTTGGTCCACGACACTTTGACTTAATTGTTTACTGCTTTAGCTGTGCACAGTATGCTTTAGACTGCAGAACAGGTTCTGGAAAGGTGAGTTAGAGGTGAGTGTCCTGGTTCAGTCTTTCAGCCTGCTATCCAGTAGACTGGCCCCAACATAAAGGCATTCCTGTATTTGCTTAGGGTATACTATGCTCCCTCTGGAACAGGACCAAGGGCCCACAATTGGAGCACAGGCTGGTTTCACAGTGTACTGGGGAGGGGATGAAAGAGGGACCAAAAAGAGCACCAGGAGCTTCTACCTACTGTATTTAACTTGCATTTTCTTGATTCAGCACTTTAGTAGTTACTCCAACACTTTAACTATTATCCAGAGTTTTAAGGAAAATGACCCTGCCAGTTTTTTCCTAATTATTCAAAACCAATGTAGAGAAATGGCACTCCAGAGCAACTTATGCCACCATCTTGGTTGACCAGAAGTCTCCTTTTATGGACATTTTGTAACTTACAAAAAAAATCATGGATTATAGTTATGAGTAGTCCAGATAACTCAACATCAGCAATTACCAACATTGGCCAGTTCTATTTCACTTTAAAACTAATCTGAGAAATTAGGTCATTTCAGCAAATAACTCCTCATGCATCTCTGACTGAAAAAAGCTTTGTTTCACTTAACCACCATGCCATTTTCAAACCTAGCAAAATTAGGAATACTCTCTTAACGTAATCTATACCCAATCCATGTTCATATTTCCCCAATTGTCTCAAATATTTCCTCCTACAGTCGGTTTCTTTGAATTGTACTCAAATAAGGTTTACATATTGCATTTGATTATTATATTTTGAAGTCTCATATCATCTCAGCCCTTCCCCAAATTTTTTCATGTCATTGATGCATTGGGGAAAATGGGTCTTTTGTCTTATAGAATGCTCTACTTTCTACCTTTGACTGACTGCTTTTCATGGTGTCATTTGTCAGTTTCTATATACTCCACATTCTCTGTACTATTTTGTATTTTGACCAGGAACATATGAAGGGGCCTCATCCCTGCAGGGTCACCAAAATACATAATCAGACTTTTTGATATTTGCCAAACTGATTGTTGGGAAATGGTAAATCAGTGTAGTTTTAATTTACATTTCTCTTTTGAAAGTGAGATTGCCATTTGTTGTTAATGTTGCCTTTCAGATGTTGGGATTCTTTAAGTGTTAGGGAATTAGCCCTTTATGATGTAAGTTGCAATTGTTTTTTCCCATTTGTCATTGGTTTTGGATCTGCTCATGGTAGTTGCTGCCATGCACAATTCTTCCTGTCCCACATCATGCACAGTACTTCCAGTTTATCATTTCTCCTTTTGTGCCTTACAGGAGCATTTTATAATTTTCCTCACATATAAGGAAACATTCTCTTTTTTGAAAACTTTTTAAAAAAGTTTTGCTATCTATAGGATTTTATCTCCTATTATATATTCTCACTTTTATTCTTATAAATGAAGGCCATTGGTTTATGTTAATATTACTAAATTATTGTATTTTTGTAGCAGTTTTTCCATTAATTTTTTTTGCATATTATTATATAATATGCAAATAAATACACATATGTCTATTTCTTTCTAATTATTATGCCTCTAATTGCTTTCACTTATTTCGTTGGTTTGTTCAATACAGCCAATAAAATTTTGAATAAAATTTAGAATAGTATTAGAGGCAGTGTACATTCTTGTTTTATTATCTAGAACATCTCTAATGTTTCTTTGTTAAGTAGCATGAAGGATTTTGGCTTGAAGTATATATTTTTTATCAGGTTAAGGGGATGAACACCAATTCCTATTTTTGAGAGTTTTACATTGAATATCTTTTGATTTTTATCAAATGTTTTTTAGTGTATTTGGAATTCTATGATTATTTTTCTTCATAGACCTTGTAATAGTGTGGATTTCACAACATCAAACCATTCTTGCATTCCTGAAACAAACCCAACTAGATCATAATTCATATTTATTCTGTTTTAAGGTGCTATCTGATTATATTTGTTGTTGTTTAAATTTTGTGTCATCTTTGCAGTTTAGTTTTAGGTTTTCTTTGTTTGTGGGTCTGTATGCCTGCATGTGCTTCTGTGCTTCAAAATAATCCAAGTAATCTTGGAATATTTTATCTTTGGAAATTTGGTAGGATTCATCTAGGAAACCATCTGATCCTAACTTAGGGGGGTATCCTTTATACTATTCTTGAGATTCCTAAATATGTTGCTTCATTGGTTTTTCTTATATGAAACATTGCTGCTAATACTTGCTTTGTCTATTGAGATCTGTTTTGTAAAGTTTACTTTCCTGGGAAAATATCCACTATTTAATTTCTTTAATTTTTAGCAAAGATTTGCTTAAAATTGTCTTAATTTTCTCTTCTTGATTGGTACTTTCTCCTTGTCATTTTATATTTTTTGTTATGTGACTAGCATTTCTTTTGGCTAGGTTGGTTAGTAGTGTTTCTGTTTGTTTCTTTGTTTTCCTTGTTAGTTAATTGGTCCACTTATTTTGCTTATTTTTATTTTTTATTTATCAGTTGTAATTCATTGATTTTTGCTTTATCTTTGTTAAGGTTTCCTATGCTTTGTCTGGTTTACTTTGTTGGCATTTTCTAGCTTTTTTAAGGTCCTTGCTAATGTTTTCATTTCTTGAAATTCCGAAATATGCTGCGTCATTGCCTTCTTATATGAAACATTGCTGCAATTAATTTTTCCCTTCTAAGTCATTTGATATTTTCCACTGAATACTGACAGATTCTTTTCCTTTATTGTTGAAGTCCAGATGTTGTTCTAGAACATATCTTTCATTGACGATTTGGGTAGACCTTACTAAGTACATCATGTGGTGTTAAATTCTGTTTCTGTGCTGTTCTTGAGAACTCCTTTCATATTCCAATTAGACCAAGATCTTCATTTCTGTCTTTTATTTCCATAATTTTCTTTAAATTTGTTGTTATTTTTTAAATTTTTTATCTTTTCTATATACCCAAAGTCTCTATTCACTCTTGTGTTCCTTCTACTTTACTCTTCTATCTAAAATGATTTATTTCGTTTCTTACTAATTATTACCTGAGCCCTTTCCTCCCCCCCACCCGCAACTCCTATTATTTAGATATCATTTCTGTGCTTTTCTATTTCAATTATGTGATGCCTTTATATACTTTATTTTTCTTAATTTCCTTTGGGTAATTTTTAATATTCTACTAGAAGTTTCACCTGCTTTCTGTGTTGTTTGTGTGTCCTCTTTTTATGGTACATGATTTGGTTCATTTTTATCTATAGTATATCTATGAGAATTTGAGCATAGTCCTTTTGTTTTGTTGTTCTTGTTGATCGCATGAAAGAGTAGAGAAGCTCTTACCCTCATTTTGAAGGTTGCTTCCTCTGTTGCTGCCATGAAGTATAAAAACAGAGCTTCTCTGTGTAGCTTTTTTCTCCATTCTGCATTCTGCAGCTTTTGGACTGGAATCAATCTGGCTCATGTACCACTACTGCTAATACTCCCCCAGGTTCTCTCCTTCTTAGTCTTCACAAGTTATTATTCCAAATGCTGAGAGCAAATGTCTGATCAGCCAAGGTACATGAGGATATGAAAAATAAATCACTGGAGAAGGTGGAGGACACAATTTGATGTGTTTGGGCTGTAAAGAGATGAAGGTCAGGAATGAGGCTGGAAGGATGCTCCACAGATGGATGTATGAATCTCTCAACTCTGCTCTCAAAGGCGTTGTTGCCACCTGATTTCCCTGCTTTGATTCGATTGTTATAGGCCTTTAGAAAAATAAACTTGAAAGAGACAATGAGTACTTTGGAGTTAATTATAGCTCCCCACCTTCTCCATCCAGATACTTGCTATTGTAAGATATCAATACATAGCTTTGAAAAAGTTTCCTGAAGTTTTGTCATGTAACCCATAGAAAATGGGAAAAATTGAGGATTCAAAAGGTGAAATTCAATTCCATACAGAAATTGAAGGAATGAGCACTAAAGCCACAGCAATCTTGATTCACTTACTGAGAACCAGTAAATTAAACACTCATCAAAAGGCTGCTTTAGGTGCAGTAAGCATGGGGCATGGGAAAGTGTGACTTCACTATAAGACATACTCCACACACCCCTGGGAAAACTTTTGACTAATGGGTAGAGTGGGCACCCACTCTGGTTTTCCATAAAGTTGCTAGGCCTGTTATTCTAAGTGTAAGGTTCAGATAAGCCTAGTTCCAGAAAACTGGTAGCTATCCAGGTGGTCAACTTGGAGAAAAGTTGGTCTGGTGAAAATGCTAGAGATGTCTTTTAGAGAAAAGGTAACTTTTACCCCCCTGGGCATAGCCTAACCTTATTTTGTGTTCCGTGATGTCACAGGAGGGTTGTGTCTATCGGTCACCTTGTTACAGATATCTTTGTCCATGCTTTGGAAGATCTTATCATTTGAGTGGAGCACTTTGTGACTGAAATTAACAAGTGTTGATTTCTTTAAGTTTCTAACATGAATGGAACACATCCATGATATTTTTCTGGAATAAAATTTTTGTTTCTTGAGTTATTTAAGGAATTATGAACTTGGACTTCATATCACAAAAATGACAGTAAGCACCGCATAGTCTAACAATAAAAAGAACAGAGGCGGACTTGATGGATAAATTATGGGTTCATTCCATGTGAACACAGACCTGAATAAACAGAGGTTTCAATAGTTTACATATTAGAAGTTGAAGCTGTTATTTAAAAATAACTGGATTTATAGCTGAGTAGTTTTCAAAATTCTATAAATGAGCCATTTTCGGTATTTTCTGAATTCCATCAGCATTTGAATGATGAGCTATTTACTAAAACTGGACATGTTTCTCATCTATTTAATTGGCAAGAATTGGAAATCAAAAATTAACATTAGATATGATTTTACTGTTTTTCATTTAGGAGTAATTAGAGTATATGTTAATACAATGCATAAATTTAGTAATTTTGAATTGCTAACATTATCTTGATGTAAACAGCACAGCTTCATATCTCATTACAATTCATAGTCAGGGTTTAAGTGCTGGCTGAAGTTTTGGTTAAATATGGTTAAATTTGAAGTCTGATTACCATAAACCAAGCTTTACATGTATTATCTTACTGAATTTTCACCATATGGTCCCTAACAAAATTCATTTAAATTATTAATATTATTTTGGTACAACATATTTTTGCAAAAATGCATGTTATAACATAGACACAGATTAAAGAGTAAATTGATTTTAAGGCTACTTTCTTGTATTTTAAACTTACATTTTTAATCAGTTTTAAAAAAAAGTTGCCTGTCAACTTAAATTTATGCTGTTAAATTTTAGTGGCTTTGAATTTTTTATTTGTAAATTTGTTTTGATTTTATAGTTGTATGAAAAATATGGACATATTGTAGGCATTAAATTAAATCATAATGTCCATGTAGGGGCCCTGTCATAATTTTTAAAGGGCCTATATTACTCAAGTTTGCTACTATGCTCTCCTCAATAATTAACCCTACTGTAATTTTTGAAACTTTGATTAAGCACCTTTTTGATAAAAAATTTGTTTTTCATGAACTATTTCCATACTTTTTATACCTTAATTCATTTGCTAACAACACTGCAGTTACCTCTCACTCGATTTTCTTCTCTTTAACTGGAATAATTTGCAAGTATACATTTATGTTTGTTTACTTCTAGGACTTAAGCTTGCATTTTTTCACACAAGTATAAGTATCTTATAAATATATATGCATACACTTTGTCCTATTTTGATATTAGGTTAGCTTTTTAAACAAGTTATCATGTTGTTTGGAACAGAGATCAAAAACATTAAATATGTAATATGCTGTGGTGTTCAACTAAAATATTTCTAGTCAGATTTAGTAATTAAGCAAGTAAAACTAGTCCTTCATATATCTTCTTGTGGACCAGTATGTGTGAATTGATGTGTGAGTTGTGAGTGATTTCGATAATCCTGGTCTCTTAATTTGAAAGAATGTTTTCCATGCATACAAGTATATCAACCCATAATAAAATATTTACAGAAACAAACCAGTGTATTAATGCCCATCCACCATAAACAATTCCTTAAAATTATGCCTAACCTGGTCTGGCAATGTTATGATACAGCTAAAATTCACATCTAATGCTTAAAGCAATGTGGTCTGATAATACCTATTTTATACAATTACGTGCAACAAACCAAACCCAGAAACTTTATTTTTCAAAACAAAAAAAGTACTGCTGAATTTTTTCTTTCAGTACATTATAGAATGGACCACTAGTTTTATGGACTTAGTTGCTTGCCAGATACATTCAAATGTGTTTCGAGAGAGTTACATTCTTAAACCCAAGCAAGGTTCCCAGATTTCCCTTTAATCACTCAATAAACACTCATTGAACTCATACTGTGCTAGTCACTGCCCTAGGAATAGAGAATACAAACCAAACAAGCCAACCCCTGCCCTCAAACAGCACCTGGTCCACGCTGTAGAAAAGATGTATACAACACGTACAGGCACTCCTCGTTTTCTGAATCCAGTCTGCTCCTGTAAACGTGTTGAATAGCATATTTTCAGAGAATAGGGGCCCATAGTCCATCAATTTAAATTTACAAACTAATAATCCATTTCAACCCTTTCCAGAACTCCCAACAAATCTCTCCAAATAACACCAAGACACTCTTTAATGCCTACAGTACAGTCCATCAAATATTCTCCATGATAAAAAAGTGCTTAACACCAATTGCTCAATTATTTGCTGTTAATGGACTCAGGAGTGGATGTTTTGTATGCAGTACACAGAAACAGGAATATGTCCTATTATGTAAATAAGCGAAGAAATAATATGTTAAAGTACTATCGTATTTCATTGACTCTAAGCTTCAGTTTTAAGATGCATCATTACTTTGTATATCCTTAAGAAAAAATGCTGCTAATTACATTGTGATTGTAAGATGTAAGATTGTAATTCATGCATTGATTGCAAGATGCATCCTAACTTCTGAAATGTTAAAGTTAATGGGAAAAAAGTATGCCTTGTAATAGATGAAATATGGTAAAATGGACCTGTATTGGTAAACTCAAATACTGGGTTAAAGGAAAGGCTAACTTCAAGGAAAAGGTGGGGAAGAGAAGGGTAGTGACTCACAATGTAGGTATACAGGCCAGTATGAGATTTAACCCAACCTGAGAACAGAGCTATCCCTGCCATGTACACTGCTCCTTCTTGCCAGGATTCATGCCCAGTGCCTTAAAAAGTTTCCACTGGTGCACGTGCAGATTCATTCTAGTGGTCCTTCTAGTTACATAGTGATTTAAGGGTAAATATTTTCTGGAAACATAAATAGCGAATATTTGTACAGTGAGAGCTCAGACATTAAGAGATAGACCTGCAGTGTTTTGTGAAAGTGCTATAAAGTGGCCAGTAAAGCTGTGGTGGGGCACAAAAAAAGAGTGAAAAATTCCTCATGGGGTCATCCGAGGAGTCTCAAAAAAAGAAGTAAGCAAAGTTATGTCTTGAAGGATGAGTAAGTGTGGACT